>NC_062967.1:36777135-36912021 GCF_023119035.1 Salvia hispanica
TCAATAAATATCTCATTTTGATTGACATAAATTTTGAAAGAAAAAAGTTTAGTTATGTACAAGATTTAAAAAAAGACAAAATTTATGTACGCATAGACACATAGTGTGACCAATGTTTTAATATCGTGTTTGCAACACTTAATTCTGATTTATTTCGGGCAATAATTTAATTTTGATAATTAGTTCCCACGATGTTTGGAGTGTACGAGAGATTTACTCTTTTAAAAATATCAAAAAATTACTGAAATATAAATAATATTTTTACGATAGAAACACTAATTTATCCAAATACATATAAATTATAATCCTATTTAACACCTTCCATATTCAAAACGGTCGCCCAAAATGGTCAGAGCTTAGATTAGTCAATTTCATGCAACTCTATAATATTTCACCTTCTACTAATATTTAATCCATTTAATTCAATAAATTCCTCAATCCTACTGCGGCTCCCAGGCTTCGCGATCGATTGCAGCACCAACGGATTTCCGATTCTCCGTCTCTCGGAAAACGAGTACATAATCGAAGACATTTTCTACGAAAACCGATCTCCCCGCGTCTTCAACGCCGCAGCGTTGCTGGCTTCGTCGATCGGAAGCTGCTCTCGGAGATTGATCCGAAACACGACTCTCCCCAACGGCAGATTCGATTACTCCGGCGGGAGGAATTCGGTTTGTTTTTCGGCTGCAAAAACGTGAGCGAAGAGGTGGGAGGTATGGAATCGGCAATTGCAATGTTTCTAGTGAGAGAAGCGACGAGATTGGGTTTTGGGGTGTTTGCTGGCAATGAGGATTGGGGGAGAGCGATTGGCACGTGCGAGGAGAGCGTTGTGGCACGCGGAGCTGGGGTGCGGATGAGAGGGAGGATGAAGTGGTGGATGTTACGGCGGTTTTGAGGAGGGGATTTGTGATGAATTGGACGGCGAGTGATTGTAGCGATTGCCGGGGAGCGGCGGGCGGTGCGGTTTCAATGAGAGTTCTTTCCATTTTAGGTGTTTCTGCCCGATCGGCCGCATTCGAGGAGCTGCAAACCGGGTGAGATATTTTCTCTTGATTTCTTTCCTTTTTTTTAAATAAGTTCAGTTTATGCTTTTTTCTGTGCTGGAGTTTTTTGATTGATTTCTGTGCGATTTTCTATCCTAATTGTGCATGATTTTTGTTGGCATAAAGTTGAATTTGGGCTATAGTTAGGTATTTAATTTTATCAATCTTGGATGTTTAGATTTGATTGGTTTAAGTAACATAGATTTTATCAATATGTGAAACTCTAGAAAAGTTGTCATTCGACGATACGTCGTATAGAATTGATGCATCCTTGCATCGAGAATTAGATTGTACTACTATTATTATGACGATGAAGTGCAATCTAGCTGATAAGATAATTCTCCTCCATCCAAGAGAGTCGGTATTTCATATCACCGAAAGTAGCTATGAAACATTATTGGGCACGAGAACTAGATTGTACTATTATTTTGTCGATGAAGTTACTTAATTGATAAGACGCTCCTCTTCCATCCGATAGATCATAATTACCTTAATAGTGGATAAGGAAAAAACTAGATTTCGAGTCACTCGAATAGTGGTTTTGGCATTAATTACCTTTGTTTTCGCTTGAGTTTTTAGTTATATTATGTAACGTTTCGAACCAAAGGGGAAGAACGTAATGTCTAGTAGCTAGAAAATAGGTTACAAATCCTATGTAGATCGGCCTAGATCGGGTAGGAAAACACTTTCATGCATGTCGAGGGCTTGAAATTAGGTAGCCCATTGGGTTGAATAATTTTGATTGGCTCAAATTAGGACAATTACAATAGTACGAGTCAAGCCATTTTGATTGCTAGAATATGCTCCCTCCGTCCCATAAGAGATAATATATGTATGGATTAACACTGATTTTGGAGATTTATTTTATGCTTAAGTGAAGAGAAAACAACATATTATATTAATAAAAGAAAAGAAATGTGACATTTTTGTGAGAGGAAAAAAAAAGAAAATCGTGACATCTATTATGAGATATGAAAGTATTATTTATGTGTAATTAAATTTAAGACGAGCTAAAGTGGACTCTTAATATTACTATAGTCAAACATATAATCAAATCAAGGTTATACTATTAATGGCCCCATTACAAATCATATCAACGTAGTTGACAAAATATGGATTGCGACTGTGTCAAATTCAAGAGACGTTTTTAAGGGGAATTACTCCTAATGATTGAGTTGGGAAAATATAGTTCTAGTAAAAAATTTTAGAGAGAGAAATATATAGTCCACTAGAGCTGGTTCTGATTTGTTTAGATGTAGATAATGCTCCGCGGGCCCCAAAATTTGACTGAGTCAATCTCACAATTCACACCATTTAGTATATTTTTTATTTTGTGAGAAGCAAAATATTCGGTTATTCTCATGATAAAAAAATTAAAATTACTTCAGGTAATACAATGGTTTACCATGGTCTTCCACTATAAATTAATTTCCAAGTCAACTAGAGTACAAAATGGTCTATTCTCCCACTTTCTTAGTTCCATTCTATATAAAGAGCTTAGTAGCCTTCTTTGAGTGTAGTAATACATTTAGTCATGGGCAAAACAAATATTTTTCTTTTCTTACTCTCATGCAATCTCTTCATTCCCAAAATTGATTCCAAATGTCCAAAATCTTTCTGTTTTAGCCCTAATATCACATTTTTCACATGCTGGAATGCTACTATTGATCCAAATGTCCAAGATTATTTCCATAACCACCACTACAATACTAGTTGTCAAGCCCCTCCAACAGTCTATTATAGTACACAGTATGTTCCAAACAATAGTAGTGTTCCTGCCATGTGTTCGATGGTTCAGTTACCAGCAAATCGAACCGAGTTACTCGTGAGCTATTTGATATGTTGAGTGCTGAGTTTACTTTGAAGTGGAATGTTTCTCAAGAATGCTATGATTGCTATGGTCGAGGAGGGCAGTGTGTTAGTGACAATTTGAATAAATTCAAGTGCAGAGAAGAAGGTAACTATTTAATTTGCTAATTTTTTTTCATTTGTGTTCAATATTAAGCTTTTTTGTTTGTCTCACCAACATGCTAATATTTGATAAAGCCGGTATCCTTGTGTTTTTCTTTCACGTGTTTATATTGCTTGGATGAAATTAGTATTTAGTATCATATGTTGTTAGATTTTACGAGAGTTAGGTTTGGGATACTGCCAATGGTTTCAATTCCACAAAAGTTGGAATCGTACCCGGCCAACAAAGATAATTAGCGGTCGGCTTTGAACAAGACATTCCTAGGAAGCGTATCTGATATGTGACGGTGAGATAAACTAAACCCTTACGAAGCTCTATCCCAAAATCTAATGGTAATAGAAAAAGTCATTAGGTATTTAACTTAATTTCTTGTTAGTTCAATTAGAACATAGGTCGAATTCCGTCTTAACTCTGGAAATATATTGGGCCTGAAAACGCATTTTCCAACTCAACCCAAAAATTAGCTCAAGTATATGTTCTTTCCGGATGGGCCTCTAAAATTATGAGGCCCAAATATACAATTCTAGCCCAGCCCAACGAAACTGTCCCAGACCAATCTTTTCCAACCCAATCTATATACTATTCGACAATTCCGTGCAATAGGCGAGTCAATTACGTACTTTGTCCTATTTTATTTTGACTTTCTCTTTTATCATAAATCGAAAAGAATGTTGCACTCAGATAACCACGGCTGCTGATAGACTTTCCACCTTAATCCGTGAACCCGATTTAGATTCTGCTAAATGCGAATTCGGTACATATGGTTCAAACTCTCCAAAAAAATAGTCTTATTTTCATTACAAAACTATTTTTTTTTACCATTTTTCCTCTTCCTCTTATCTATTTTCATTCTCTCTTTTTTACTTCTTTATTGCTCACTAAAACTTGCTCTTTCATGAGACTATTTTTTATTGATGAAGAAAATATTTTATTTATATAGTACTATAACTTATAAATTAAGAATATGACGCTGACTAGACTGAATAATATTTTCCTTTTTTCCAACTGAATGAAAGCAATGCCCACAATTGGCATAAAGTAGACTCTCTGTATTCCATTTCCACCACAAATTTCCAACTCCAGTCAAACAGCGTGTTAGACAAAGTCAAGCACCTTTATTACACAAATAAGGCACCAATTATAAAATAAGGACACAAAACATATTTCAGTTTTTAAAAATGGCTCCTCCAATAAAAAACCACTTCATCTTCTTCCTCCTCCATCTCCTTCTTTTTCTGATCAAAGCTGAATCAAAATGCGAAAAATCCTACACCTGCAGAGATTTCAGCATCGAATTCCCCTTCACCGATATAAATCACTCCAAATGTGGATTAATCCAAGTCAATTGCAGCCTCCCTCAAAAAAATCCACTAATTTATCTACGAGAATATCCGATGGATCTTCTGGGCAGAGACGGCAACAAATTTCTGATCCACGATACTGTTCTAGCAAACTACTTCAATGGAAGAAGCTGTAACTCCTTCGCAAACGTATCGCTGCCAAAATCTCCTCTGGTTTCGTTTTCGTACTCTCCTAATCTCACCACCTTCAACTGCTTCAATTCGAGTCAAAGAGTTGTACATTACTTCAAGCACTACGACTACGAGAATATAAGCTGCGATATCTTAGAGATTTATTACAAGAGAGAAGCGACAGAGGAAGCTCCTGCGGTAATTGATGATGTGCTTCCAGGATCGGGATGTACAATGAATCAAATGCCATTTAGGTCTGCCCAAAATTTCTCTGGTGATGTGTTCGATTTGTTTAGTTCGAATTTCACTCTAGAGTGGAGTTTATCTGAAGAATGTTATGATTGTTATGAGCGAGGAGGGCAGTGTCTCACTAACGACAGCAATCAGTTTTACTGCCGTAGAGAACGAGGTAATGTTCTAGCTTAATTTCATATCTTGGCTTAGATATAACAAAATACTAGTACTATCGATTTATTTTATAGTTAGTTTGAGACTAATTATCACTTAAGTAAATTAAATATAAGTGATAGCTTACTCAAACCAACCGGACGCCGGTTTGCACAGAACAGTTAACGGTTCGGTTGGAATGATAACGTGCTTTGGTTCTCGGTTTAGAACTTTAATTGGTAACCGATGCTTCTAATTTAAATGGAGCGGGTATGTAGGTTCTGCCAATTCGATTTTGGTTGTAACACTTTTGAACCACGAACCAATGATTTAGCAGTGGTTTCGATCTGAAATCGGCAAAAATCGAAAAATCAACCTTGACCAAAAAACCCAAATGGGCAAAAAAATTGCCTATCTTAGGTTCAAAACTAGAACCGCAAATAAGGTTTTCAATTCGTGGTTCAGTTCCGCTTGACACCTAAACCGCTGCTGACCCAATGAAATTAAAATAAGGAATATTCCTTAAAAACTTGAAAACGATTTTATAAATAATGTAAAATCGTCAAAATTGCTCTTAAGTTGTTGGCTGATAGTTTTGACGTGAGACAATTAAGTGAATAACAAAATCAAGTAGTACATCCCTTTGTAATTTTTGCAAATGTGGGATAAAATTATGATATTGCTCTAATTTAAGAATAATATTTTAAATAAATAATATACTACTTGCTTATTATGTTAGCGAGTATAGTGCACTATTTTCAATTATTAAATTTTGATCACATCAATTCCATGCATATCTTATGGTTTTGTTTTTTATGTGGAAAGAGTCGGCCGACCTAACCAAATTTTCAACCAAGTTGCTATCATCCATAACTATAATAGAAAAAAAGGCAACTTTGTACATAAACTAATGTTTGAATCAAGACTAGAAAATACAAGTCCACAAACTGAAAAGAATTCAAATATCCTACATAAAAATACATTCCACTATATCAGGGTGTTAGTTTTAAAAACTCCTCACAAATATCTACTTCCTTCATCCCAAGTCATTTGATGTATTTCTTTGGTAGATGAGAATTAAGGTATGTGCATTCAGTGTTTTTTTTTTGCTAATAAAATATTACTCAAGTAACGAAAACAGAGAAAGTTACTAATTTCCATGACACATATCTAACAAGACACAAGAGAAGTGTGTTTGAAGTCTTAGGGAACTTTTGCTTCATAGACCAATTCAAAGTGTTAAATCATACATTCATACTAGAAGTTAAAAAGTGGAATATTATAATTAGCTAGGGTATTTTCTTCATGTAGTTTCTAGGGAAAAAAATGAACAAGTCAAAAGCTTGATGGATGGAGCCAATGACTTAATTAATCAACAAATGCCTTTATTTAAACAAAACTTGATTAAACTTAAACCACCTAATCAATCAATCAAGAGAGAGAATGGTTGTTGTTAGCAAACATGTGTTGTTCTTGTTATTGTGCCTTCTCCTTCTACCTCAATCTCACTCCAAATGCAAAAAATCCTACTCTTGTAGAAATTTCACTCTCCGGTTTCCATTCACCGATATCCGTGATCCCGGGTGCGGATTGTTCGCAGTTGGCGGCTGCAATTCAACCTCTCAAGAAGAACATCCACGGTTACATATAGGAGCTTCAACCTCAGCAAAATACATCCTAAACCAGCCATCAAATAACACATTCACAATCCTTGATTTCTTGCTTCAGACATTATTGGAATCACCAAGATGCTTCTCTTACATGAATGTGTCTCTGCCTCAATCTCCCTCGGTTTCATTCACATTCTCCCCTAACATCACGTTTTCGCGTGCTTTAATAAGAGTAGCAACGACGAAATACAAGAGTATTTCGAAAGCTATAGGAGGGAAGAGTGTGATGCCTCCACTCTGTACTACAAAATTCCGGCAACTGAGAGTCATAACGGGGTGATTCCTCGTGAATGTTCCTTGACTCAGTTGCCTGTGAAGTCTGATGTGAACTCGACACAACTGTCGGAGATGTTGACTTATAGTTTCAGTTTGGAGTGGAGTGTGTCGGAAGATTGTGATCGATGCTACCGGGAGGGGGCCAGTGTCTTGCAGACAACCGGAACCAGTTCTACTGCGAAAAAACAGGTACTTTGTTATGCTTCAATCTCAGAATCAATCACACACGAGCGAAAAAACAACAGAGACAATAGGTTACGTGGTTTGATCGTAAAGATCTGCATCCAAACGAGAGAGCTGCTCGTGTTTCACAACATCATACTAACTTATGCTATAAGCAGTGTGCTATCTTTCTATAACTAGCTTATCGCACGAGCTACTGCCTGCTCTCACACTCTCTTTGCTCTGCTAAGTTTCAGTAGCAATGGTTGCTACTGAAACCTTTACTAATGAACTCCTTCCTCTGAAGAAGTCATTGAGCAAAGACTTTCTACTGAAAGTAGTTTCTTGTAATGTACACGCATATAGTACTGAGAAACACACTTCTTCTTACCCCTAGTGAAGAAACAGAACATCCTTCTAGAAGCTTCCACGGCCGGTCTAGTTAGTTAGCTGTAACCTCCTCGCTGTATCTCGCTATTCCGTGAGTCACACCTCATAATCATACCTATATTATCTGCCAGTTATGAGAGAGAGAGAGAGAATCAGCCAGTTGTTCTTCATGAAATTTGCCTTTGATTTGGCTGCTACTATAAGAAATTAAGATAATATCCGCGATATATCTAGACCGTGCTGCTTACAGATTAAAGTACGTTGTCGTAAAGTATGAGACTCTTTTTTTTTTTAGCCTAAAATAGATATTTTTCCTCTCATCTTTTCTTTGATGTTGAAAGAGTTGGCTTTGTGCACACATTTTCAACAGGCTGTAGCTATTAGATCAGAAAAAATAAGTGGCCTCAAATAAAACTATGAACTGGCTAGATTATTGAATATTCGTATTATGTGGAACATACCAGGCTTAAAAGATGTTGATGGTGCTCGTTCTTTAGCTTGGTCACATTACTGAGTAGGCCGGTCTTGGGGTTGGACGGGGTTCGGATGGGACAAGAGAGGAATGGTGGAGTGTAGGTAAATGCTAGTCAAGTGAAGTGTGAAAAGAGGGAACTTAGTTAGAAGAATATCTATGTTAGAATTTGGAAGGAAGACTAAGTCAGTCAATCAGCGTGATGAATGGAGCCAACGACTTGATGGAGTCATGTTTCAACATATTATTATTTAACACAACTCGTACTACACAAGACTTCACAAGTAGAGAGAGAGAATGGCTCTTGGCAAGTATGTAATGTTGCTGCTATGCCATTTTTTCTGCTACTACTCAAAGCTGATTCAAAATGTCCCAAATCCTACACCTGTAGAAACTTTTCTCTTGAATTTCCCTTTGCCGTTAGTAGTGATCCTGACTGCGGATTGCTCTTAGTTGATGGCTGTGATTCTGCAAAGGGACATCCAACATTACGCACACATTTTAATACATCTTCACATCAAATTCTACGAAAGACATCCACAAATGCATTCCTAATCCGCGACACATGGCTTCAAGAATCACTGAACTCAGCCAAGTGTTATACTTCCTTTTATATGTCTCCACTCGAGTCTCCTTTCGTGTCATTTACATTCTCCCCTAACATCACCGTCTTCACATGCTACAATCAAACTGCCTTACCACAAATCGAAGTTTATTTCCAAGGCTATTGCAGGTCACGCTGTGAAACCGCTACTATCTACTACAAACCTCCCCCCGCTCATCAGGATCATGCTCCGCCTACTGCAGATTGTGTACCCAGTCGACTACCTTACAAGTCCGGCAACAGCTCAGCTGATCTATTACATCTCCTGACTGGTGAGTACACTCTAGAGTGGAATGTTTCTCAAGATTGTAACGAATGCCACCATGGAGGAGGACAGTGTTATAGTGACAACCGGGATAAGTTCTACTGCCATAAAGGTACTTTCTTTTGCTAATTGCAATTGCAATTTTAGACTGAAAGACCGCACCATATTAGACTCGAACTTCAATAGCCTTAGGCATCATTTAATCACTCTACAGTTTGGCCAGTACACGTAGCAGCAGCTGCTGCTTACACAATGATTTGGTAGTACTAATGGTATCATCTACTTGCATAGACTCTCTTGATTAGACCACTTCAAAAACACCTTTAGTTAATCAATAAACCAATGATGAATTTGGGACGAGTTTAACCTTAAGTGTTCCCATTCCAAGTCAATTGTTCCGTGTATCTGAGTAGTATCAACGACTTGATGAACTGGAAAAGTAACACAAGTCAATTAAACAAACCACAAATTCCACTATCTTACCCCTTCTCATCTACTAGACGGAAATAGAAATCATGCCCTCTTTACTCTCATTCCTCTTCTTTTATAATCTTCTTCATCTACCAAATTTAGCAGCTTCCAATTGCCCAAAATCCTTTCAGTGTGGAGATCATTTCCCCCTTAAAATTCCATTTACCGACGTCAAAAATCCCGATTGCGGCTTGATCACGGTTGACGGCTGCAATGGTTCAAGAAACCCAGTAATCATGTCTGAAGGTCTCTCGGGGTATGAAATTCTAGGCAGTATTTCAGCAAATCAAATCAAAGTTTTCGACCCTCATCTTCATCACTTATATCAATCTCAGCTCAAGTGCATCCCTTTCACAAATCTCTCTCTCCCAAAATCCCCTTCTATTTCGATTTCAATCCCCTTAAATCTCACCTTCTTCACTTGCTCCAACCATCGAAATTCTCAAGATTATTTCGAGAATTACCTCAGCTTCCACGACCAACGCGGCGGGCCTCTCACCGCGTATTATTTGGACCCGACAACAGATGATGATTCTGCAGCAAACGAGAGAAGTATTCCTGCGAATTGTGGGGTGATTCAATTGCCTATAGATTCTAGTAAAGGAGATGCCCACCAATTGTTTGATATATTGACTGCTGAGTTTTTTATAGAGTGGAATGTTTACGAAGCTTGTTCTAACTGTTTCCATCAAGGAGGGCAGTGCCTTCATAACAGCATGAATCAATTCATCTGTGAAAAAGGTACAATTAGGTGAATTCATTCGTTGATTATTTAAATTTGGAGGAATTGTAGGAAGAGTTAATCAAGATGAGAAATCTGTGTAGTATAGAGTCTAGATTGTAGAATGGGATTTTTTGCTTGACCAATTCGATTCAATTTAAGATTTTTTTGGCGACAATGATTGCTGATCAATTAGGAATCTTCTTGCCAAGACTGATTCAACCTTCAACCACCACACATTAACTAACTTTTTTTGTTAGATAAAATAAAAAGGAAATAAACATCTTTCCTACGAAATTTATTTGCCAAAGTCCATTAACGTGTTTGATTAGAACAACAGAATTGTCAGAACCAAAAACTATACAAAAGTAGCCAAAACATAATTCTCTTACAATAACTTCATTTTCTCTTAAATGGATGCAACCACACTCTTGTTTTTTTCTTCCTCCCTTTCCATCTTCATCTCTTCAAATCTGCTGATTCAAAATGCCCAGAATCCTTCAAGTGTGGAGATCAAACTCTCAACTTCCCATTAACAAGAGCGGATGATCCCGACTGCGGATTGATCGCTGTTGATGGCTGTGATTCGGATGATCAAGTGATCCATTTAGGTGGTGGAAATCTTGGTTACACTCTTTTGGAGTACTATGATTCATCAAACAAAATCTTGATTCGTGATCCTCAGCTTGAAGCTCAATTGCTTAACAAAAGCTGCTTTTCTTTCATGAATCAGTCCTTGCTTGATCTCCTTCGATTTCAGTCTCATTCAGTCCTAATCTCACCTTGTTCCCCTGCAACGTCGAACCTACTGATATGTCTAAATTTGATAAATACTTGAAAACTATAGCAAGATAGAGTGTATCTACCCCGTGTACTATAAAATCCCATCGTCCGATGGTACTCCTTCCGAGCAAATTGATGCTCCAGAAGGATGTTGGTTAGTACAGCTGCCTATGAGGTCTAGTCGAAACTCAGATGATTTGTTCAGTATGATCACTGCTAATTTTACGCTAGAATGGGATGTTTGTGATGAATGTGTTGGTTGTTTCAATGGAGGAGGGCAGTGTCTCACTGCCAACAATAACACGTTCTACTGCAACGAGGTATCGTTTATTCGTGTCTGGAAATTTTTGGCTCTAACCCGTATGGATCGACTGTCTGTGCTCTATACATTTCTAAATCCATGCCTAGTTTTGTTGTTTGCATCAATTTTTTTGGCATGAATCTAACTAACAGAAATGGTGATTTCTTTGTTTAAATTCTGTTGCAGAAAATAACTTGAGGAAGATATTATTAGCTACATGTAAGCTAACTCTCTCTTTCTCCGCACATTGATTAAAAGCATACAAATTCTGTGATTTATGTAACTTGATAATTTCTTGATTTATGATGAATCAGTGATACCTGGATCTGCTCTGTTGCTTGTCTGCGCCTTATATATTTGGCTGCGAAAGAAAAGAAGGTTGGATCCTACCTTCTTTCAAGGAACTTATCTTATGATCCCTCCTCGAAGCGGATATCGAAGACGGAAGCTTCAACTTCGGCATTCCCATCTTCTCGTACAGCGAGCTCGTCGAGGCCACTGGCAACTTCGACCCTTCGAAAGAGCTCGGCGACGGAGGCTTCGGCACCGTCTATTACGGTAACCACTCAACTCATCTCAAAAAGGGGTTATTAATTAATTAGACTAAAAGTCCAAATTTGGTTCCGAACATTTGCTTTTAAAAAATATTTATCCTACATATTAAGTGCGTTAGCTTTTGGTCAAATTTAACCAGGCAAGCTCCACGACGGCCGAGAAGTCGCGATCAAGCGACTCTACGAGCACAACTACCGACGAGTGGAGCAGTTCTTGAACGAGATCAAGATCCTCACGAGCCTCCGCCACCCGAACCTCGTCTCGCTCTACGGATGCACCTCGCGGCGCAGCCGCAGCCTCCTCCTCGTGTACGAGTACATCCCCAACGGCACTGTGGCGGACCACCTCCATGGCCAGCGCGCCGCCTCGGCGCCCTCACGTGGCCGATGCGGATGACCATCGCGGAGACGGCCACGCGCTCGCGTACCTACACAAGTCGGACATCATCCACCGCGACGTCAAGACGAACAACATCCTCCTCGACGCGAACTTCTCCGTGAAGGTCGCCGACTTCGGCCTCTCGCGGCTCTTCCCGAATGACGTGACACACATCTCCACGGCGCCCCAGGGCACCCCGGGTTACGTGGACCCGGAGTACCACCAGTGCTACCAACTCACAGACAAGAGCGATGTTTATAGCTTTGGAGTCGTGCTGATTGAGCTGATCTCGTCCATGCCGGCCGTCGACATAAGCCGGCATAAGCACGAGATCAACCTGGCCAACCTGGCCGTGAGCAAGATCCAGAAATGCGCGTTCGACGAGCTGATCGACCCGGCGACCGGGTACAACTCCGACGCGGAGGTGACGAGGATGACGACGACGGTGGCGGAGCTGGCTTTCCGGTGCCTGCAGCTGGATAAGGACATGAGGCCGACGATGGAGGAGGTGGTGGCGATCCTCCACGACATAGAGAGCGGAGGGGACGGCGATTTCGAGGGGGTGAAGGGGAATTCTGGCGGGAAGATACCGCCGTCGCCGGAGACGGATGAGGTGGTGCTGCTGAAGAGTAGGATTTATCGATCGTCGCCGACGGCGGTGACGGACACGTGGATTAGTAGCGCCTCGACGACGGCGAGTTCGGTCGGGTGATTCTTGATGTTGTTGGTGTGGGCTTACAACATCAAGAATCACACTTGTGTTAGGGGATGAGATGGTGTATATGTGTTTGTGTGTGTGTGTGTGAGTGAGTGAGTGAGTGAGAATGGTTTATATATTCTTTCTTTGTTCTATGTGTATTTTTCTTGTCTATTTTTGAGCAATTGGCAGCGGGAATGTGCATATGATGAAAGAGAGCTAGCTAGTAGAGTATTTCCTTAGCAATTGGTGGTGGCAATGTGATTATTTTTTGCTACTAGCATATGTTATTGATGTATAATTGTATATGTTGGTAATGTAAGTCCATCCATGACTCCGGCAATGGGATAGCCGAGCGCCCGAGCCAATGGATATTTATGGACTCATTACAAATTTAAGTCAAATTAAATTATCCGCGTGTTTTACTTTTAGGAAATGGATCTCACAATTTCTTTACACTAATTCCAATAATTTTTTTTCTCTATCTTATTTTACAAATTTGGTACGTATTTTAATTTATACCTTTTCAAAGTTTCTATTAGAGGTGTCAAACCCCAAATATCGGGTAATTGGATACCCGATATCCAATTTTTTGGGTTTCGGACCGGGTTCGGATATAAGATTTTTGAATTATCTGGTATACTCGAATTACCTGATTTTTCATATTTTAAATTTAATAAAATAATTTGTTCTATTATTTAGAAATTAAATAATTAAATATACTCCCAAAATCCTTCACTCTTAAGTCATATTTTGGGTTAATGTATGAATTGTGATGTTTATTATGGATGAATAAGGGGTGTTATAACTTATGAATTTTTTGTTTCTAAAAATTTGTACTAGTAGTTTTTTTCTCTTAAATTCGAACTACTTTAAGTTTTTATCAAATTCGGACTACAAGTTTGTATTTTTAAAAGTTTCTAGCTGATTTTCCTAAAAAAATAAAAAAACAAAATAAAAGTCCAAAATCGGGACTGGATACCCAATTTTTCGGGGCTGGATACCCGTGTCAGGTATTCGGGTACCCGGAATCATTTTCAGATCGAATATTGGGTATTAGATTTTGGGAAATTCGGGATCGGGTACCCGAAATTTTCGGATCGGGTATCCGCGGGTACCCGAGTTTTAAAAAATGTAGGATAATAGATTTTTGCATAATTTATATTTACAAAAAAGGGAAGAAACGAAGCAAAGCCAAAGACTGAAAAGTCATAACTCGTCTCAGACGTTAATTGACATGCTTTACCAAGTCTTCGTCTTCGTCTTCTCAACTCCACCATCTTATACGTAATCCATGGAACATGTGGTGTACAAACACAAATTCACAGCATGAAGCTTCCCAACTATCTGATTCTCTCTCTACTCCACTCTCTCATCATCATCACTACTGCTTCATTCCATTCCCATTCCAAGTTCCTAAAGTCCGACCCTTGCGGAGAACTCAGTCTAACATTTCTCACCGATTTCCGTCAAGTGATTCGAGTATCGATAGCTGAGCTCTATCAGAATTCTGAATTCAACTTCAGTCGGTTAACTGATGATTTTACACTTAGGTTTAATGTTTCTTCTAATTGTTCTGAATGTTACTTTGGCGGAGGGCAGTGTTTTAGTAACTCCACTAGCGAGTTCTACTGCAATAAAGGTATTGTTTCATATGCTCTCTCTTCCTCTAGATTAAATCTATTTGCAAGCTTCTTTTTTTCCGTTTTAATTAAAATGACCTCGTGGATTTATACTTCATAATTGATGTTGTTGAATTGTGTGCGTGTGTGTGTAGCATGATTGAACTGATGATATAGTGAGAATTACACATGAATAAATTCATGAATCCGAGATGAATGAATCGCATTCGCCTAATTTAGTTGTTCATATATTTTCTCTGTTTCTTGTACATATCTTCATCTCAATTCTCTCATAATTTTTTTTCCTATGGTGTCACATATGATATGTGTGCAGACAGACACAGAAATAAGCGGGTGCTGCTGATAGTAGGTAAAGTATTATACACATTCTCTTTCTCTTTCTCTTTACGATTTTTGGATCTAAACCACTAGTTTTTTTTGTTGGTACTCAGCCATATCTGCAGGTGGACTATTGTTTCTTCTATGCTTGTTGGTCTCCTACATGATCTGGCTGTTGAAGAGAAGGGTCCGTGGGGGCTACCTTCGCGCCTCTAAAATGTCTCTCGAGACCTCAAAGTCGGACATCAATGGTGCGAGCTCCTTCTTTGGCATCCCCATCTTCTCATACACAGACCTCGAAGCTGCCACCAACAACTTCGATCCTTCTAGAGAGCTCGGTGATGGAGGTTTCGGGACAGTATACTATGGTAAGAAATCAACATTCAAGTAGTTTACATAATGAATACAGTTAGTTATAATCTAGTTGTAGATTGGTTAATGCTCGAGGGCGAAATCAACGTTTTGTGTACTAGGGAAGCTACAAGATGGGAGGGAAGTCGCGATAAAGCGCCTCTACGAGCAGAACTGCAGAAGAATGGAGCAGTTCATGAACGAGATCGAGATTCTTACGAATTTAAGGCACCCGAATCTTGTCTGTCTGTATGGCTGCACTTCTAGGAGAAGCCGGGAGCTTCTGCTCGTGTACGAGTACATCTCCAATGGCACTGTTGCTGATCATCTGCACGGCCAGAAAGCCGACGTAGCGCCCCTCCCATGGCCTACTCGGATGAGGATTGCCGTTGAAACTGCGACCGCGTTGGCTTATCTCCACAAGTCGGACATAATCCACCGTGATGTCAAGACAGACAACATATTACTCGATGGAAACTATCACGTCAAAGTAGCTGATTTTGGGCTGTCGAGGCTGTTCCCGAACAATGCGAGTCATATCTCAACTGTCCCTGGAGGGACCCCAGGGTACATCGACCCCGAGTACCATATGTGCTACCAAGTGACGGATAAGAGCGATGTCTACAGCTTCGGTGTTGTCCTCGCTGAGCTCATTTCGTCTATGCCAGCTGTGGATGTAGGCAGGCGGACGGATGAGATCAACTTGGCCAACTTGGCGCTGATGAGGATACAGAGGGGTGCGTTTCATGAGCTGGCCGATCCGTCTCTCGGGTATAACCTCGACGCTGAAGTCACCGAGATGGTTACCTCAGTCGCGGAGATAGCGTTCCGGTGCCTGCAGCTCGAGAAGGAGATGAGACCTTCCATGGCTGAGGTGTTGGCTTCTCTCAAAGATATACTATCTAACTGAAAAAGGTTTTGTTAGAGAAAGAGATTGCTTTTGCAGGAAATGGTTTATACTTCATAGTGTGAGAAGAAAAGCTTAGGAAACTAGGAAAAATTTATGTTCTTATAAAGAGATTTTTGTATATTAATGAACTTCTGCAAAATTTCAAAAATTCAAAAAAGATCAATAAAAACTCACTTGGGATTTCTGAAACATTACAAGACAAAACCAATATGTCTAATACATCCAACAATGGTATACATACAACAAACAGAAACTTGCAGTTTGCTTTTTATTGACAACAAAATTGAAGGTGAAAATTCAGCTTTTGGTAAAACAAAATAGGTGAGCTAATGCCTAGCAGTGAGCTTATGATCTGTATTATCCAAAGGAATAATAGTTCTTTCTTTAGATGGGTTTACAGATAGGTCTGAATCATCTTCTTCTCCGGAGCTAGTCGATCCCTTTGGAGAATTGGCTCCAGAATCGGGTTTGGGGTGAGGTTTCGGATGCTGCTTCTCCTTTGGAGGCGATAGTTGCAGCAAAAATCTGTGTATCATCTCGTAACTGGTGAATGTAATCACAGCGGATGGAGTTGTTCGTAGGAGATTTGTACCACAGCCACGATAGAACCCGGCTAGTCCTTCCTGTCTGAAAACTTTCTTGATGCAATCAATGACACCGGAATACTTTGGCTGAGAGCCCCGCACTTGACCTTGCTCTTGCAGCCTCGAACGAATAACCTAGAGAAAGTTTGAGTATTCATAAAATATGTATTTTTTCTTTTTTTTTTTACTAGATAAATGTGTAATAGTATTAAGATAATGGAAGGAAACCATACCTCGTGAGGATAAGTTAATAGAGAGGCGACGACCTTTGAAGATGAGGAGGCAATTGCCAGTTCCCCGGGGTTGAGCTCGTTATCGCTTTTATTCCCTTCCAAATTAAGAAACAAAAGCATAACGAATATGGTTTCAGTTGTTATCCCGTTTATTACCTTCCAAATATGGAAACACAAAAATAACGAGTATGCATTCAGTTATATAGTTCCACACATCTAACGAGAATGCTCGGCTCTAGTGATGTATATTAACACAGAACGTGTACACTAGAACATCAGAAAAAGCCAGAAATGAAGTGGAAATGTGTTGTCATACCTCGTTTAGCTAAGGAGAATTTCATTCTTTCATACGCAGGGAACTGAATAGCTACGTGACTGATTCCAGCCAACGAAGGCAGAAGACCACTGTACAACAAAAGGAGAATTAAATACCAATTTACAACGTGAACCCGGAAATTTTGCTCGGCCCTTCTCAGTGGTAGATAATTGTTCAAATTTTTGTGTGTTCAAGCACGAACTAACCTGTACCATCCTCGGAATCCTTCTTCACGGGCAATTCGACTCAAAGCCGAAAATATATTCTTGTAAGGAACTACACCTTGCCTCATTCCTTGTGTCTAAGAACAGAGATGAAGTCCAAATTAGTTTCGAGCGAGCCAAAACTAGATGAATATACAAGTCCAAAAGCCAATACTGTAAGTGATGCAGCTCACAACGGAATCACAAGATTTATGAAATACTACAAATTACATGTCGTCACGAATGTGGAATAAGAAGTATTAATCTCAAATATCTGCCCCAACAATGCCCCATCCCCCACCAACTATATAGCATCCAATTTATAAACAACATTCCAACCTACTTGAAGTCGGGTCTTAACAACCCACAAAGGATTCGTTGCGATAGATGTTGCAGCACCAGCTCCTGCGGCAGCTACCATGTTTGAACCAATTGAAAGCTGGTCGCTGTTGTTGCTGCCCTCTGTATAATTGCAAAATATATGTAAGATCATTCCAAAATAGAATTCTTTACATTCTTTACGTACAGCAATTTCTGAAGCTGTGTGAGACATACCATATGTATGTAGTAGCTCTTTAAGATGCCCATAAACCGTGAAGTATACCTGCAATGATCAATGAGAACTTGTCAATTTTCCTCAAAGATGAAAATTTGTAAAAACGGCTGCAACAAGGAATATCATTTTTGCAAGTCAGCGGACGAGTATTAAATAAATAGATACTTAATCTGATTCGAACATGTGAAGTGTCGTCTTCTTAAAAGACAAAATGATAAGGAAAGATCACGGCCAAAGAAAACAAGGACAATAAAATATTAATCTCAAATATACAAAAAAGCAAGAAATGAGATTCTAAATCACTACTACTGCTATTGAGTAGAATTTCACAGACATGTATGATGTAGTGAAACTGAATTCGTATAAAGGAGGATTAACAAATACTCCTAGAAAACTGCTTCAGCCATAAATTAAGTCACCGCGTGCTTCTAATAGTCATCATAACAAATACGAAGCTATTAAATCAGCATCACTAACATAGCCAAAAATAATAGTGAACTATTGTTACAAAAATGAAACAGGTTACAGGCGACTTCAATGATTGAAAGACACCACTCACAGCCCAATTTGGAAGTAATGCCGTCAAAGTTGGCGTTAGGCCACGGTAAAGTCCCCTCAAACCTTCGTTTCGAACAATATTTTGCAGGCTCACAATGATCACACTACCTAAATTTCACCACAAAAAAACACACATCATAAGCTAATTAAGCAGAGCTGATCTTAGTAAGTTAGTACTGTAAGTTAACCTTTTCAAACAAAACCTAAAAATCACAAGATTTCGAACCTTTACGACCAGACGGCTGCATTTCAGGGAGGCCATGGACTTGAAGCCTCGTCTTTATCACATCCAAGGGGCACACGAATGTAGCTGCAATTGCCCCTAAAAATTCAATCAAGCAAACAGTTAACACCAAATCCATCAATCATCACCGGATCAAACACAGAAACACAAATTCGAATTTCAGCGAGTGTAAATTACTGAAACAATTACCTGCAGAAGCACCGGCGGAGGCGTCAAAAATGACCTCCTTCGCGCTCCGGTGGTCGCACGGCGCGGCGGCGACCATTTTCTAGGGTTTACTCCGACGAATAAAAAAATTGAGCTATGAGGTATCAAATCAACCTTCACAAAATTCCACCTTCAGCTACAAATACGCATACATGTCGAAATTAAATATATATATGGAGAAATGGAGGTTGAATTGGGGCGTTGCTGACACTCCAGTTGAAAGGAATTGGTATGCGTTTCGACCAAAATTGACCGTGTTTGAAGGGGAATGCAATTGGAATTTCTAGGGTTTTTCTTCTTCAGTTGGGATTTTGACGCGAATCGAGAGTGGGATCCATTGAAGCGATGCTCTCGGGAAATTAATTACTGCTAATCACAGCAAAGTCTCGAAATTTTGGGGGTAAAAGTCAATTTTTTGCATCTGGATTTTCCAAGCGGGAATCTGAATCTACTTATCTTGTTACACAGTGTAGAATATCTTGATTTGTCTTTTTAAAAAACTCACTTTTTTTTTTTTAATTGAATTAAATCTCACTTTTGAAAAATGTATTCCAGAATATGACCGTATATCATCTGAGCCGGGTCGAATATTGGCCGGTTCGATTGAGGATTCATGGAGAAACTCGATTAACAAGTTCTCAAACAAGCTCGCGAGTTGGTCGAGTATTGGACGTGTTTTTTTGTTTTTGAAATTCATTCTTGCTTTCTAGTTAAAAGATATACTCAGAATTCAATCTAGGATTGTAGATGAGGTATGAATCGAACCGAACCGAACCAAATGTTAGCAGGCTAGATTGAAGATTCATGAACAAAATTACTAATTAAAAAGTTTACTAACATGCTAAAGTCCAATGAACAAAATACCAATATGAGCTCAAGTTCGGCTCATTTGCACTGTGATTAAGCTACGGGCGGATAGAGCCTTGAATTCTATTTAGATAGGGAAATATGAGTAAAATTTGATTTTGATGATTTGAGAAGCAGCGTATATAAGAATTTTGATTAAAAAAAAAGTTACAAATTAAAGATCAAAAATCAAAATAGCATAAAGAATTAAATTTTGAGGTGGGACATTTGTGCCGACTGCCAACGTAGATGTCAAGTAGCTTCGTTCCTGTTGGATAAGTTTTTTTCCGATACGAGCTTTGATTAACTGTATTCGTTTACAAAGCTAGTTCATTTTTGTAATGTTTTTTTTTTTTTTTAGTATTTGTAGATTTGTCTATGATTTGATAAAAATTAGATATTTCATATCTTAAACAAATAAGTTCTTTAAATCTTTTTCCAGATACTATGATGCAAAGTGAGGAAGAAAAGAGTCATTTAAACATAAAAGTAGTAAGTTCTCACTAATAAGCTGTGTAACATAGTAGGCAGCGTGGAGTTGTGGTGACTTGAAGTCACGAGTTCAAACTTTATCACCCGCTAAAAAATTTTCGACCTTAATCCGTAAATCCGGTCGAGTAGGAGTAGTTGGATTCCGCCAAAAGCGGGTTTGGTACAGTCAAACCCAAAAATTACTAAGTTACATAGAGTTTAACGTATAAAATTTGGCATTCTGAGTATTTTAATAAGTTTAAGTAAGGATTTATTTTCTACGGAGTATAATAGGAGTATGCTTTTATTTGTATTAATAAAGTTTGCTATACTTTGTGAAAATATTAGTAGAACAAATAATTTAGATGATTTAATTAGCCCATTTACAATGTAATCGGGCCCTACATTTCCCACAAAGGCCCAATATTATTGATCTATTTGGGCCCACTTAGCGCCGTACAGCTAAAAATGAGTTGACAAAAATAAAGGAAAATAAAAAAGGAAAAAAAGGTGAAAAGGAAAGGTGTGCTGAATGCAGCTGCTCTTTTATTAAAACTACAATTGTTGAATAATATGTTTCCATAATTATATCTGATCAAAACTAGGATATCACACAATTTTATTAATCTCAAATTTAATTAATTAAATAATAGCTTCACCGCCACCTGTCACACAAAACCTCAAAAATGTTTACCTCTGCAAATGATATCTTTGTTAGCCTGTATTGCTGATCTGTATTCACTTATAAAGAACTAATCAATTCTCATTAGTCATTAGTCATTACTCAACACGTTAATTTTGATTGTGGAATGTTTTTTCTGTTTCATTTAGTAATTAAAAATTGGTTCTTGATGATTGGAGGGGCCTTGCACTTACAGTTCATTCCTTGTCACCAATCCGCGTTTGGTCCATTTCCATGTGAATTTCGCTTCATATTCCTTCAAATTTTCTTGTGGATTTGTTTGATTTTCCAGTCACCATCAGATCCCTCTGCATATTGCCACTCTCTTTTGCTGAATTAAAGAAAAAAACACAGTGCACACACTGGAAGTCTTCCTGTCTTCTTATTAGGTAATCCCAAGTTTCCTTTCTTGTTGGAATCTTTTAATTATTTCCTCTTCAATTCATTGCTGTGTTGTTGGGATTTGAGATCTTATTTTGATAGTATTGTGTATTTGGCCACAATTTGTGATTGCAGGTGAAGAAGTTCTGAATTTGAAGGGGTTTTGTTTCTCTGCTGAAAAGATTGGATTTTGTTGAAGTGGGGTTGGAGATATAGTGTTTATCTATTTCTGGGTGTTTTGGGTTTTTCTGTTCGTGGTGTGTGTGTGTGTGTGAATTTCACTTTTCTTGGAGAAAAAAAAGTGAAAAAGGGCTGTGGGGATTGAAGTTGAGTCTTGTTTAGTGGATATGATGGTGGGGATCGGGGTGATTCGAATGTTATCTGCGATTTGAAGAAGGTTTGAAGTTCGGTTAATTAGTTGAGCTCGGAGATAAAGAGCTGTGGGATTTAGTTATGGGGTCGAGGGGGGATAGATATGAATACCATGATCTTGTGCCATTAGCTGCACTGATCAATAGGGAGCTGAGGAATGAGAAAATGGAGAGGCCCGCGGTGAGATATGGCTCTGCAGCTCAGTCAAGGAAAGGGGAGGATTATTTCTTGATGAAGACTGATTGCCAGCGAGTTGCTGGAAATCCATCAACGTCGTTCTCTGTTTTTGGAGTATGTGATCCATTTATTTGTCTCAGTTTTATGAAGTGATGATTGTGTTTAGTCACTTGCTTGTGTTTTATTGAGCAAAATCTGTTTGAGATTCTGTATGTTGGAGAATCTCTATCGTTGAATCGTTGTGTCCTAATAAAGAGGTTGTCGGTGAAACTTAGGCCATGTTTGGTAGGGGTGATAACTCCACTAGGGATGGAAATCTATGAACAAAAATGACCTTGTTCATAGATTTCCATCCCTAGATGAGTTATCACCCCTACCAAACTATTAGCTCAGTTTGGTTGATGATTCTTGAAAAAGATCTTTTCATAAATGATTGGATTTTGTATATTGGGAGTTGTTCTATCAATTTGTGGATTTGGTGTGTCGGAGAATTTACTATCTTTGATTCGTTGCGTGTACTAAAAGGTTGTCTGTGCAACATAGGGTCAATTAACTCAGTTTTGGAATTTTGCTGATGATTTTTGAAAAATGTCTTTTTGTATAATTGGAGTTATTCTATCAATTTGTGGATTTGGTGTTTCGGAGAATTTACTATCTTTGATTCGTTGCATCAATAAAAGGTTGTCGATGAAACTTAGGGTCTATTAGATCAGTTTTGGAGTTTTGCTGATGATTCTTGAAAAAATCTTTTAAAAGATTATGGCCTTTGTTTGATGGGATTTAATCTATGAATTTGTAGATATTCGATGGGCATAATGGGAGTGCAGCTGCAATATTTTCGCGAGACCATTTGTTAAACTACGTGTTAAATGCCATGCCTCGTGGACTTGGACGGGATGAATGGCTACATGCTTTACCTAGAGCTTTGGTTGCCGGCTTTGTGAAAACCGACAAGGAATTTCAGGCCAAAGGCACGGATCCTGCACTATTTAACTGATTTTTTGATCTGTCGAAGACTTATTTTTATGTGCTTAAATAATTAACTGAATCTCGTCTCCTCTGCAGGAAAGACTTCTGGCACTACAGCTACATTTGTGATTATTGACGGGTGGACAGTTACTGTCGCATCTGTTGGAGATTCGCGCTGCATTTTAGATGCTCAGGGTGGCGGTGTTTCCATCTTGACCGTTGATCATAGACTTGAAGAAAATGCAGAGGAGTTAGTTCCTTTTCTCCGAGTGTAATGTTAAATTCTTGCTTTTCGTATACTTCTCTCACTGAAAATCCGTTCGCTTTCTAAACTTACAGAAGAGAGCGTGTCACTGCCAGTGGAGGCGAAGTGGGGAGGCTTAGCATTTTTGGCGGGACTGAGGTATGATCTGCATCCGTTTATTCTAGAAAGCTCGTTATTGGATTGAGGAGAAATAGTGATTTTCTCGCCTTAATTGCCTCTTCAGATTGGTCCTCTTCGTTGTTGGCCAGGCGGTTTGTGTCTTTCTCGATCAATTGGTGACATGGATGTGGGCGAATTTATCGTTCCAATACCCTATGTGAAGCAAGTAAAGGTAGCTTTTATACCTCTTTAGTACTTTCTTGTTATAGCATGACAAATTTCTTTTCGAAACGACTGACTTTGTTCATTTACATGAAGCTATCGAGTAAAGGCGGAAGGCTGATAATCGCCTCTGATGGCGTCTGGGATGCATTGTCATCAGAAATGGCTGCAAAGTCGTGCCATGGATTGCCTGCAGAGCTTGCTGCTCGTCTAGTGGTGAAGGTACCGATACCGAACTCAAAAGCCCTTTGTCTTTAGTTTACACGAATCTTCTCTTTTTGGCTATACGACAAAGAAAATTGTTAGTTTTACCATAAAGAGAAGATTCGTGTAAATCTCAATTTACATGAGTCTATTCATATTCATCATAAGCCCTTTATGGCATCCCATTATCTCATTACATCAAAGCGCTATTGTATAGGAAACGTTGAGGGCGCGTGGGCTCAAGGATGACACGACTTGCATAGTCGTCGATATAATTCCTCCGGACAATAACAAACTGCCGCCTTCTTCCCCACCCGAGAAGCACAACAAGCTCAAGGCTTTGTTTTTCCGGAAAAAGTCTTGGAAATCCAACAAATTAACAAAGAAGCTATCCGCAGTGGGTATCGTTGAA
The DNA here is from genome assembly GCF_023119035.1 of Salvia hispanica. Taxonomy (NCBI): domain Eukaryota; kingdom Viridiplantae; phylum Streptophyta; class Magnoliopsida; order Lamiales; family Lamiaceae; genus Salvia; species Salvia hispanica. The sequence goes on from NC_062967.1 coordinate 36,800,978, forward strand.
GAGCTATTCGAAGAAGGATCAGCAATGCTTGCTGAAAGGTCAGTGTGCAACCTAAAAACCCGTTTCCTTACCGTTATTTGAGTTAATATGAGTTTCCGAAGGATTAGATGGTGAAACATGCTCAAAGTTTTTCGATCCATCAAATCATGTGATGATTAGCATATCAAATTATCTCGGTATTTTGTGTGAATTATCGTACAATAGAAAGAAAGTTGTCGTTTTGAAATTTCGAACTCAAAATTTAGAATATTTAGTATCTGTCTCATTTTTTTTTTCTGCGTCCGCCCCTGTTTGGAAGTGCGAAGACCTCGTAAAATAGAGTCAATAATAATATTAATATGTGAAGTTGTACAAAATATTGATCTTATTTATTAAATAATGGCAGGCTTGGAAATGACGAGCCGACTGCGCAGACGGGCGGTCTTTTTACTTGCGCCGTTTGCCAAGCTGACCTGGCGCCGAACGAGGGAGTCTCAGTTCATGCTGGCTCGATATTCTCGGTTAGTTCGAAGCCATGGCAAGGCCCGTTCCTCTGCTCCGACTGCCGGGATAAGAAGGATGCGATGGAAGGGAAGAGACCGAGTGGAGTTAGAGTAGTATAGGTTAGCTCATCTTGTTCAATTGCTTCCATTCTTTTGTTCTTGTTGCTTCTCCTTCGATTGCTCTTCCTTAATTAGGTGATTGTTTTGGATATCGAATATTGAAATCGATGATATTTTGTGTGGATAATTCATTGTTTAAATAGGAAAAAGAACGAGTGCATTCTTTTGTTAACATGTTGGAAATGAAATTGGTGGTTACTGATTATATTTATAATAATAAATACTCCCTCCGTCCCGCTTTAGCAGTCACATTGACTTTTCTGCCCTCTTTTTGTAAAAATGATAAAAAATAATTAAAGAGGAGAAATGATAAATTAAGAGGGAGAATAATATAGAGAAGAGTTTTATCTACATTATTGTCTCTCTTATTTTACCATTTCTCAACTTTAACTATTTTTTATCATTTTTACAAAAAGATGGCAGAAAAGTCAATGGGACTGCTAAAGCGGGACGGTGGGAGTAAGAGTTAAGACCAAAATTGGTCCTAAACATATGACCATTTTATCTTTTTGGTCATAAGCTTTATCTTTTGGATTTTCTGGTCCAGCACATATGGAAATTTGATCATTTTGGTCCTCCGTCAATAGTTCTGTTAATTTTTTAACAGTCGAACACGTTTTATCCAATTTTGACCAGATTAGAATAATTTTAAGTCACTAATTATTTCCTAATTTTGCCCAATCAGTTTTGTAACTCATGTTCAATCTGAAATATCGTGTCTAGAGCCTCTGCTTGCAGAGAATGAATGTCTTTGCAGGGAATATACGGCGGATTGCTAACCACTCCATTCAATTCTCCTTCCACATCCTTGAGAGGATCAAACCACGACCCCAATCTCACACTCACTCTCCCCTCGAGGCAGTATCTCTCCACGTTGTAATGCGCCACGGGGCTCAGATCCACCGCCAAAACCCTCCCTCCGCCGCCCAAAACCCTAGCCACCGCAATTGCGAGCGCGCCGCTGCCGGTCCCCAAATCCGCCCACAAACCCTCCCCCAATTCCGAATCGGGCTTCACGACGCGGTCGACGAGATCGACGACGGCCACAGTCTCGGGGCGGGGGATGAGAATGTCTTCCTCGACGCTGAGAATGAGATCGCGCCAGTGCTCGCACCCGACCACGTACTGAAACGGCCCTTGATCCTCTGCCTCCACAGCTCGTACATTTCCTCCAACCGCGCCCTAATTGTTGCCTCTGCCGCGGCATTGCTTTCCGTCGAGAGTAGGGCGGGGTGCTCGACGGCGTCCTCGACCAGCCAATTGAGCTCGCGGAGTAGGAGGGAGGAGTCTGGGTCGCCGTCGAGGGCGGAGAATGTGAAGCCCACAGAGGAGGCTTGGGTTTTGGCCCACGCGTGCCATCGATTGAGGTCCGAGAGAGTGGTGCGGAAGGCAGGGGGCGGAGGTGGAGGGGAGTCTGGGGCTTGGGTGGCGCGGCCGCGTCGGAGCAGTAGGCGAGTCGCCGGGGTCTGGGGATTGGGCAAAATTATTTGTTAAAATAATTAGGAAATTAAAATGATTCTAATCTGGTCAAAATTGGGCAAAACGCGTTGACTGTTAAAAAATTAACGGAACTATTGACGGAGGACCAAAATGATCAAATTTCCATATGTGCAGGACCAAAAAATCTAAAAGATAAAGTTTAGGACCAAAAAGATAAAATGGTCATATGTTTAGGACTAATTTTGGCCTTAACTCAATAAATAAATTTGAAGATTTCCTTCCATTTTCTGTCGTGGTATGCATATGGTTTAGAATTTAGGATTTTAAATGGAAATTCTCCAACTTTTGGTGTTTTTATGTCATATTTTATTTTGTACTCAAGCTTTTCGACATAAGTCCCAATAGAGATTGTGCTGCCTAAACCTGTTCGATGAAACTTCTAATCTAGCTAAGTGGATTTCCTTAAATTTTTCTTAACAATGACTCTTGCAATGAAATATTTTTCTTTAATTTTTCCTTCTAATGTAGCTAGATACTTCACATGTCAACATAAATATACAAGCAAAATTCTATTGTCCCTCTTGCCACCAACATGGAGACTATACTTGACCTATTTGGACACATTTTAGCAAGCCCAAAATCTGAAATCCTTGGGTTCATGTCCTTATCCAGAAGTATGTTTTGAGGCTTGATGTCCAAATGCAAAATCCTTGTATTACAGCCTTGATGCAAGTACTCGAGCCCTCGAGCTATCCCAAGAGTGATCTCAAACAATTTATCCCATCCCAACGTAGACTCTTGAGATGTGGAAGCATTGTTGCCAATGAACTTTTCAAGAGAACCATTAGGCATGAAGTCATAAATGAGAGCTCTTTTCGAACCTTCAAAACAAAACCCCAACAGCGCAACAATATTAACATGGGATGTTCTGCTAATGCTAGCGACCTCATTCATGAAATCTTCCCCGTCTTCATTTGATTCATTCAAGACTTTCACTGCCACAAGATGACCGTCAGGAAATTGTCCTTTATAAACACTGCCAAATCCTCCTCTTCCTAATTTTTCACTAAATGAATTGGTCATTTTCTTGATGCTGGAGTATTTGTATCTCATTGGTACAAGATTCCCATTGTCCTTTAGAAAGAGTTCGATGTCTCGATCACGATCTTGCTTTGCCTTTTCACGCTTCCTCCGAATGAAAATCAATACAATTATCAGACAGGATGCAAGAGAGGCTATCACTGGTACCACTGATTATCATAAATCAAGAACAAATCAAGTTACACAAATCACAGAATTTGTATGCTTTTAATCAATGTAGAGAGAGTTAGCTTACATGTAGCTAATAATATCATCCTCAACTTATTTTCTGAAACAGAATTCAAACAAAGAAATCACCATTTCTGGTAGTTAGATCAATGCCAAAAAATTGATGCAAACAACACGACTAGGCATGGATTTAGAAATGTATAGAGCACAGACAGTCTATTCATTCGTGTTAGAGCCAAAAATTTCTAGACACAAACAAATGATACCTCGTTTGCAGTAGAATGTGTTATTGTTGGCAGTGAAACACTGCCCTCCTTCATTGAAACAACTAACACATTCATAAGAAACATCCCATTCAAGAGTAAAATCAGCAGTTATCACACTGAACAAATCATCAGAGTTTCGACTAAGATTTTATAGGCAGCTGAACTAACGAACAACCTTCCGGAGGTTCAATTTGCTCGGAAGGAGCACCATCGGACAATGGGATTTTATAGTACGTACACAGTGTAGAGGCACTCTATCTTGCTATAGTTTTCGAAGTATTCATCAAATTTAGACATATCAGTAGGTTCGGTGTTGCAGGGGAACAAGGTGAGATTTGGACAGAATGAGACTGAAATCGAAGGAGATCGAAGCATGGATTGATTCATGAAAGAAAAGCAGCTTTTGTTAAGCAATTGAGCTTCAAGCTGAGGATTACGAATCAAGATTTTGTTTGATGAATTGTACTCTAAAATAGAGAAGCCAAGATTTTCACCACCTAAATGGATCACTTGATCATCCGAATCACAGCCATCAACAGCGATTAATCCGCAGTCGGGATCATCAGCTCTTGTTAATGGGAAGTTGAGAGTGTGATCTCCACACTTTAAGGAATCTGAGCATTTCGAATCAGCAGATTTGAAGAGATGAAGATGGAAGGGGAGGAAGAAAAAGAGCAAGAGAGGCGGTGGCGTCCATGTAAGAGAAAAAGAAGGTTTATAAGAGAACTGTGCTTGGTGATCTACTATGGTTAAGTTTCCTAGTTTTTAATTCTGACTGCTACCCCTGCCACGAGTCGGTCGCACTGGGCCCGTTTCTGGCAGATTATTTTACCATTCACTACTCCTACAACACTACTACGTAAAAAATGCAGACAAAAACATGATTTAATCGAAATCAAGATGAAACATTACCTCGTTCTCTACGGCAGTAAAACTGATTGCTGTCGTTAGTGAGACACTGCCCTCCTCGCTCATAACAATCATAACATTCTTCAGATAAACTCCACTCTAGAGTGAAATTCGAACTAAACAAATCGAACACATCACCAGAGAAATTTTGGGCAGACCTAAATGGCATTTGATTCATTGTACATCCCGATCCTGGAAGCACATCATCAATTACCGCAGGAGCTTCCTCTGTCGCTTCTCTCTTGTAATAAATCTCTAAGATATCGCAGCTTATATTCTCGTAGTCGTAGTGCTTGAAGTAATGTACAACTCTTTGACTCGAATTGAAGCAGTTGAAGGTGGTGAGATTAGGAGAGTACGAAAACGAAACCAGAGGAGATTTTGGCAGCGATACGTTTGCGAAGGAGTTACAGCTTCTTCCATTGAAGTAGTTTGCTAGAACAGTATCGTGGATCAGAAATTTGTTGTCTGAAACTTTCCCAAGCAGATCCATCGGATATTCTCGCAGGTAAATTAGTGGATTTTTGTGAGGGAGGCTGCAATTGACTGGGATTAATCCGCATTTGGGGTGATTTATATCGGTGAAGGGGAATTCGATGCTGAAATTTCTGCATTGGTAGGATTTTTGGCATTTTGATTCAGCTTTGAGGACATGAAGAAGAAGAAGATGGTAGATTAGGAAATAGAGTGAGTGAAGATTTTTGGTAGAAGCCATAATTTGAATTGCTTCAAAAAAAAAAATCATGCTCTTCAAATAGGCCATAATCTCAGTCCTCTTTCATATACAACTCGCTAGTTGACTTGGAATTAGTTATCGAAGACCCGAGACCTTTGATCTTAGACGTCCCATTTTATCACTAAGCAAACTCATACACAAATATTAAAATTGTTTTTGTAAAATAAAAATGTGTCATTTAAATTGCGATTGCTATGAAGAATACGAATGACTCACAGACCGCCATATGTCGAACCGTCTGGACCAGTCCAATAGTTGCGATCTATCCAATCAGTTCGGTTTTACTGTGGTAACACTTCCAGAAGAGGTAGTAATATTTTAGACCAATTTTAAAGTTCGTGAGAAATACCAAAATATGACTAAGGTTCATGGTTTTAAGGACCAATATCCCTACTAAATATATGATTTTTCAGTTCCATTTAAAAAAAGTTTTCACTAGAACAGCATGTCCCGCCCCCCTATATGTGGTTTGTTTAATCTACCTACGTTTATTTTTCCATTTCATCAAGTCATTGGTACAAAGATACAAATAACAATTGACTTGGAATGTAAAGAGTTAATTTTAAACATTAGAACAAATGAAAGCATAAACATGATGTGTATGTGCTGGCGTAATAGCAGAGATGGTCTTTGAATCTAACATTGCAACAAAAAATACCTTCTGTGCTGCAGTAAAACTTCTGCTGGTTGTCATTTAAACACTGCCCTCCTTCGTGGTGGCATTTGTTACAATCTTGAGAAACATTCCACTCTAGAGTGAAATCAGCAGACAGAAGATGTAATAGATCAGCTGACCTGTTGCTGGACTTGATAGGTAGTCGAACTGACAAACAATCTCGAGGAATAGGCAGAGCATGATCCTGATTAGTTGAGGGGGTTTTATAGTAGACGGCGGAGGCTTTACAGGATAAGCTGCGATAGCTTGGGAAATAATCATGGGGAGTTTGATTGTAGCATGTGAAGAAGGTGAGGTTTGGGAAGAATGTTAATGAAACAAAAGGAGAGTGGGGCAGATGAATTGTATCGATTACTGTAGGCTATGACTTGTACCGTTGGTCAGTTACTGCTTCGAGCATGATAGTGGAATGAGTATCTTTATGGCCGTTTGTGTATGTGCCTCTTCATGAAACTTCTAAACTATCTCAATGGATTTTCCCTTGAATTTTTCTTAACACTGATACTTGCAATGCAATATTGTAACACTAAACACTTCACATGCCAACACAAATATTCAAACAAATTTAGAATGATTCAGAAGTTGAATAGGATGGTGGAGCTCTCGGGGGTGAATATAGGTAAGGCTTAGGTGGAACCTCCAATGAGCCAAGTTTCCCTTCCAACATCTCTACCACCCTCGTCATCGACGGTCTGTCTTTGGGGTTTGTCTGAATGCACCACAACCCGACAATGATCATGTTTCTCTTAACAGGTAGGCTTCCATCTTCAACATCCCTTTCTGCATTATTCACCTCCATCTGCTTGTAGAGATAGTTTGGGAAGTATATTTCACTTGTACGATCTACATCTCTTGGATCAACGGCCGTCCTTCCTCCAACCATTTCCAAAACCAGCATCCCATAACTATACACATCAGACTTGTAAGAGACTTCTCCAAAGCTTCTAGAAAACACTTCAGGGGCAATGTACCCTATTGTCCCTCTTGCCACTAACATGGAGACTATGCTCGATCTATTCGGACACAGTTTAGCAAGGCCAAAATCGGAAATTTTAGGATCCAATTCCTTATCTAGAAGAATGTTCTGAGGCTTGATGTCCAAATGCAAAATCCTCGTACTACAGCCTTGGTGCAAGTACTCCAACCCCCGAGCTATCCCAAGAGCGATCTCAAACAACTTATCCCATCCCAACGTAGACTCTTGAGACGAGGAAGCATTGTTACCAATGAACTTTTCAAGAGAACCATTAGGCATGAAGTCGTAAATGAGAGCTCTTCTCGAACCTTCATAACAAAACCCCAACAGTGCCACAATATTAACGTGGGAAGTTCTGCTAATACTGGCGACCTCATTCATGAAATCTTCCCCGTTTCCATTTGATTCATTCAAGACTTTCACTGCCACAAGACGACCGTCGGGAAATTCTCCTTTATATACGCTGCCAAATCCTCCTCTTCCTAGATATTCAGTAAATGAATTGGTCATTTTCTTGACGCTGGAGTATTTGTATCTCATTGGTACAAGATTCCCATTGTCCTTTAGAAAGAGTTTGATGCCTCTGTCACGATCTTGCTTTGCTTTTGCACGCTTCCTCCAAATGCTAACAAATACAATTACCAAAGAGGATGTAAGTGCAGCTATGGTAATACCACCTGTCGAAGTTAAATATCTGTTCAGACGAATCTCAGATAAAACGGAGACACTGTTAATGAATTTCATAAGAGAGTACGTCGAAAAAAAGATTACCGATCATCATAATTAGTTTGAATTAATAATGACATACCTATGAAAACGATATTTCTAACTCTCGTCTTTCCTGCAAACAAATTTATCATTAGCCTTCAAATTTGAGGTTAAACAACAAGAAAACTGAAAACAGATACTTTCTACTATACTGATCAACCTAGCGAATACTTAGAAACTAGAGATTCATGCTTTCCACACCATGAAAAGTATATGAGACTTGATAAGATATAGTGGAATTTGTGGTTGAAGATGGTTCATTTTAGAACTTTTCTTAAAGTCATAACACAAGAACATACCAATTCGCAGATACATAAATATAAGTTGACATATCAGTTCCTGACTCAATTTAAAGAAAGAGAACAGATACCGATATGATTTTCAGTTCTCAAAGTTCTCATTTTAAAAAAGTCTTCCCTAGAACTGCCCCCATATGTGGTTTGTTTAAAGGACCTGCGTTTATTTTTCCAGTTCATCAAGTTGTTGATACAAAGATACACATAACAGTTGACTTGGAAAGTTAAGACTTAATTTTAAACATTGGAACAAATGACAACTTAAGCATGATGAGCCTGTGCTGGCCTGATAGTAGAGTGGGTCTTATTTATATTGCAATAAAATACCTTCTGTGCTGCAGTAAAACTTCTCCCAGTTGTCACTATAACACTGTCCTCCTCCATGGTGGCATTCGTTACAATCTTGATGAACACTCCACTCTAGAGTGAAATCAGCAGTTAGGAGATGTAATGGATTAGCTGAGATGTTGCCGGACTTGTAAGGTAGTCGACTGAGTACACACTCTGGAGGAAGAGGCAGAGCATGATCTTGATGAGCTGGGGGAGGTTTGTAGTAGATAGTAGCGGTTTCACAGCGTGACCTGCGATAGCTATGGAAATAATCTGGGATTTGCGGTAGGGCAGTTTGATTGTAGCATGTGAAGATGGTAATGTTAGGGGAGAATGTAAATGAAACGAAAGGAGACTCGAGTGGAGACATATAAAAGAAAGTATAACACTCGAATATTATCCATATCGAAATTTCGATATATCGAAATTCGATATATCGAAACTTTCGATACGATAACGATATGAAATTCTTTCATATCGATATTTTCGATACAAACCACGATATAACGTTTTCGATACGATATATCGTATCGATCCACCCCTAGTTCTTCTAATACTGGCGACCTCATTCATGAAATCTTCCCCGATTCCATTCGATTCATTCAAGACTTTCACAGCTACTAGACGACCGTTTGGAAATTGACCTTTGTAAACACTACCAAATCCTCCTCTTCCTAATTTTTCACTAAATGAATTGGTCATTTTCTTGATGCTGGAGTATTTGTATCTCATTGGTACAAGATTCCCATTGTCCTTTAGAAAGAGTTCGATGTCTCGATCACGATCTTGCTTTGCCTTTTCACGCTTCCTCCGATAAATCAATACAAATATCAGAGAGGATGCAAGAGAGGGTATCACTGGTATCACTGATTATCATAAATCAAGGACAAATCAAGTTACACAAATCACAGAATTTGTATGCTTTTAATCAATGTAGAGAGAGTTAGCTTACATGTAGCTAATAATATCTTCCTCAACTGATTTTCTGCAAAAGAATTTAAACCAGAAATCACTATTTCTGGTAGTTAGATCAATGCCAAAAAATTGATGCAAACAACACAACCAGGCATGGCTTTAGAAATGTATAGAGCACAAACAGTCTATTCATTCGGGTTAGAGCCAAAAATTTCGTGTCACGAACAAACGATACCTCGTTTGCAGTAGAATGTGTTATTGTTGGCAGTGAAACACTGCCCTCCTCCATTGAAACAACTAACCCATTCATCAGAAACATCCCATTCTAGCGTAAAATCAGCAGTTATCACACTGAACAAATCATCAGAGTTTCGACTAGACCTCAAAGGCAGCTGTACTAACCAACATCCTTCTGGAGCATTAATTTGCTCGGAAGGAGTACCATCGGACGATGGGATTTTATAGTACACGGTGTAAAGACACTCTATCTTGCTATAGTTTTCGAAGTAATTATCGAATTTAGACATATCAGTAGGTTCGACGTTGCAGGGGAACAAGGTGAGATTAGGACTGCATGAGACTGAAATCGAAGGAGATCGAAGCATGGATTGATTCATCAAAAGAAAAACAGGTTTTGTCAAGCAATTGAGCTTCAAGCTGAGGATCACGAATCAAGAATTTGTTTGATGAATCATAGTACTCCAAAAGAGTGTAACCAAGATTTCCACCACCTAAATGGATCACTTGATGATCTGAATCACAACCATCAACGGCGATCAATCCGCAGTCGGGATTGTCAGCTCTTGTTAATGGGAAGTTGAGAGTGTGATCTCCACACTTGAAGGATTATGGGCATTTTGAATCAGCAGATTTGAAGAGATGAAGATGGAAGGGGAGGAAGAAAAAGAGCAAGAGAATGGTGGCATCCATGTAAGAGAAAATGAAGGTTTACAAGAGAATTGTGTTTTGATGATCTACTCTACTTAAGTTTCCTAGTTTTTGATTCTGACTGCTACCCCTGCCACGAGTCGGTCGCACTGGGCCCGTTTCTGACAGATTATTTTACCATTCACTACTCCTACAACACTACTATGTAAAAATGCAGACAAAAACATGATTTAATCGAAATCACGATATGAAAAGTATATGAGCATCGTTAAGGTAAACTGGAATTCGTTGTTTGTTTAATCAACTTGTGTTTACTTTTCCAATCCACATGTATATTTTAGATAGAATGCAAGTAGATCATAACATTAGTACTACCAAATCACAATGTAAGCAACAGTTGTGTGTGCTGGCCAAATAGTAGTGGTTAATTAATTCCTAAGCCATCGCAGTTCGAGCCTACTACAATTAGCAACAAAAAAGAAAGGAAGAAAGAAAGAGTACCTATTTTGCTGCAGTAGAACTGCCTCTGGTTGTCACTAAAACACTGCCCTCCTTCATGGTGGCATTCATTACAATCTTGAGAAACATTCCACTTTAGAGTGTAATCAGCAGTCAGGAGATGTAATAGATCAGCTGAGAAGTTGCTGGACTTGATAGGTAGTAGAACTAACGAACAATCTTGAGGAATAGGCAGAGCATGATCCTGATGAGTCGGGGGGCTTTTATAGTAGACTGTGGAGGCTTTACAGGGTAAGCTGCGATAGCTTTGGAAATAATCATGGAATTTCACAACGGGAGTTTGATTGTAGCATGTGAAGAAGGTGATGTTTGGGGAGATTGTAAACGAAACAAAAGGAGACTCGGGCAGAGACTCATTGAAGAAACTAAGACATGTGGATGATTTCAATGATTCCTGAATCGCTCTGTTGCGAATTAGGAATGCATTTGTGGGTGTCTTTACTAGAATTTGAAGTGATAACGAGTTAGATTGCATGCGTAATGTTGGAGGTCTCTCTGTAGAATCACAGCCATCAACTAAGAACAATCCGCAATCAGGATCATCACTAGTGGTGAAGGGAAATTCTAGAGAAAAGTTTCCACATGGGTAGGATTTGGGGCATTTTGAATTAGCTCTGAGAAGTAGCAGAAGAAGATGGCCTAGCAACAACATTACATGCTTGTTGCCAAGAGCCATTGTGTTTTGTGTTGGATTTTTACTTGAGAAAGTTGTATCAATGCTGATTGATGTGTGGATTATATTAAGCCATTGGCACCATCCTTCACTCTAGGCCTTCCATCTTCCACACTACACTACAGTTGACTAGCATTGACGCCACAATATCCTCGTGATCTCATCCTTGCATCCGCGTAGCATCGCCTAACCTTCTCATCAAGTTCCAAGGCCAATTGAAGCTATGCATAACTTCAATTTCTCTAAGGTCACCACCTTAGTAAACATGTTGCTGGAGTGTCGAATGTAATGATACTTCAACTCCACATGCTTTGTCCTACAATGAAACGTTGGATTTTTTGCCAAGAAAATAGCACTCTGACTATCACTACTATCACTGTAGGGTCTGCTACTCTTTTTCTCCTTCCCAAGTTCATCTAAGAAACTCTACAACCACACCATCTCCTTGCTTGCCTCCGTCGCAGCTACATATTCAGCCTCCGTAGTAGACAAATCAACGATCTTCTGCAACTTAGAAGTCCATGAAATAGCAGTACCACCATAAGTAAATACATACCCGGTTATGCTTCTTCTCCCATCAAGACCATTGGACGCCAAATCTGCATCCACATAACCTGACAGCTCGACATTCTTGCCATTGAAACATAAGACTCTTTCTGTAGTACCTCTCAAGTATCGAAGGATCCATTTAACTGCTTCCCAATGTTGCTTGCCCGGATCACCCATGAACCGACTCACTACTCCCACTGCTTGTGCAATATCAGGCCTCGTACACACCATTGCATACATAATCCTGCCAATTGCTGAAGCATAAGGAACTTTCTTCATTTCAGCACGTTCTTCCTTTGCACTCGGCGACTCCTTCTTCGACAGCTTGAAGTGACTGCCCAAAGACATACTTCAAGCCTTTGAATTGTCCATGTTGAATCTTTCCAAAACCTTACCAATGTAAGCAGCTTGCGAAAGATACAATTTTCCTGCCGCCTTGTCACGCTCGATTCTCATGCCCAAAATTTGATCAACCTCTCCAAGATCTTTCATGGAGAATCGTTCATACAATTGTCTTTTCAACTTATCCATCTCCTTTGGATTACCTCCTGCGATCAACATATCATCAACATATAATAACAGGATAAGATAACTCTTGTCAAACCTCTTGTAGTAACAACAATGGTCAGCGTAGCATCTTTTATAGCCAATCTCCATCATGAATCCATCAAACTTCTTGTACCACTGCTTTGGAGCTTGCTTTAAACCATACAAGCTATTCTTCAACTTGCACACAAGATTTTCCTTTTCTTTTACTACGAATCCCTCCGACTGTGTCATGTACAACTCATCCTCCAAATCACCATGAAGGAATGCCGTCTTTACATCCATCTGATGTAACAATAGATTTTCTGCAACTATCATACTAAACACTAAACGAATAGTAGTCAGTTTCACAACAAGAGTGAAGACATCTGTATAATCAATACCGTATCGTTGCTCAAATCCCTTGACAACCAGCCTAGCCTTGTAGCGCTTGCTACCATCAGCTTCACCTTTGATTCGATAGACCCACTTGCAAAGCAATGCCTTTTTTCCTTTTGGAAGTTTCATAAGCTCCCATGTGCCATTCAGGTAAAGAGAGGCAAACTCGTAATCCATGGCAATTTTCCACCTTCATTTATCAGGGCCTTCTCCTACCTCTGCATAACACTCAGGTTCACCACCATCAGCAAGTAACAAATAGAAATTAGAGGTTGAGTACCTATCAGGTGCACTTCGCTCTCTAGTCTGTTTAGGCAGCGGAATAATCGGTGGTGGAGTGCTTGGTTCTTCTTCAAGCACCTCTTCAGCATTCTGACTCTCCTTGCTCCCACTCAAGTTTGAGATGCCTAACTCGACTACTTGGGGCTCAGAACTGCTGGAACTCGACGCCTCCAATCTATCCTTGTATAATACCTGTTCATTGAAAACAACATCTCTACTGCGAATAACCTTACGGTTCTGCTCATCCCAGAGTCTATAACCAAACTCATCGCCTCCATAACTAATGAACGTACACTTAATAGATTTGGCATCCAACTTACTTCTCTCAACAGAACTAACATGAGCATAAGCAACACAACCAAAGATACATAGGTAAGATAGATTCACCTCTTTTCCTGTCCAAACCTCCTCGGGTATCCGAAACTCCAACGGAACTGATGGACCTCTATTGATTAGGAATGCAGCTGTGTTGACTGCATCTGCCCAAAAATTCTTTGGCAATCCACTTTTCAACCTCATGCATCTTGCTCGCTCATTTAATGTTCTGTTCATGCGCTTTGCGATTCCATTCTGCTGTGGAGTTCCTTTCACAGTCTTCTCCATGCGAATTCCATTCTCTGCGCAAAACTCCTTGAACTTTGCAAGTTCATATTCTCCTCCATTATCTGATCTTAGACACTTCACCTTAAGCCCAGTTTCACTTGCAACAAGGGCTTTCCACTTCCTAAAGCATCAAACGCATCGGATTTACTCTTCAAAAAATAAACCCATACCTTTCGAGTGGAGTCGTCGATGAATGTCATATAATATTCAGAGCCTCCTAGGGACTTCACAGGTGCTGGTCCCCATAGATCGCTATGGACCAACTCCAACTTCTGCGTCTTCAATTTTCTGCCTCCTCTTGAGAAACTCATCCTTTTCGGTTTCCCAAACACGCAATCCTCGCATAGGCCAACTTCAACAGTTTTCAGGCCCGACAGTAAACCTTTTGAGCACATTATCTTCATCCCTTTTTCGCTCATGTGGTCAAGACGACAATGCCACAAATCTGCATTATTTGCTTCACTTGCAAGATCAATGCAATCTTTGGAGTTAGTTGTGGTATACAACGTACCCTCCTTCTTACCTCGAGCTACTATCATAGCTCCCTTGGTAATCTTCCAATTGCTGCAGCCAAATGTTACCGTGTACCCTTCTGCATCAAGCTGCCCAATCGAAATCAAGTTTCTCTGTAATCCAGGAATGTGTCTGACTCCATTCAGTTTTATTACGGATCCATTGGATGTCACTACCTTCACGTTTCCCTTTCCCACGATATCTAAGGGCTCGTCATCAGCCAGATATACTTTTCCTAAATCGCCAGAAACATAGTTTTCCATTACCTCCACATTGCTGCATGAATGGAACGACGCTCCAGAATCCAATACCCACGATTCCATCGTACTACTCACACTTAGGACCAACGCCTCGCCATCGTCATCTGACATGGTAGCGTTTGCTGTATTCTTCTTTTTTTTATCCTTATTCTTATATTTCTCCGGGGCCTCACATTGATTTCTAAAGTGCCCAAACTCATCACAATTCCAGCATTTAACTCTATCCAAATCCTTCTTGGATTGGCTCATTCCTCTGGATCTTGATCTTCCACGATTTTGTCTTCCCTTCGATCTGCCTCTCTGTTCTGTACTCAATACTGAACCAGAAGTAGAAGATCCTGATTCTTTCCGGCGAACTTCCTCATCAATCATCAGATCTCTTACTCTGTCAACTGTCAGGTTTGTCTCTGCAGCAGTAACTGCTGTCACTGTGCCAGCCCAACTCTCAGGCAGGGACGATAGCAAAATAAGGGCATGAATTTCATCAGCGAATTTAATACCAACGGAGTTCAGTTGCGAAGTAATCATGTTGAACTCGTTGAAATGTTGTTGCACCTCCTTTCCCTCTTACATTCTAAAATTAAACAATCGTCTAATCAGATGTACCTTGTTTGCTGTTGATGGTTTCTGTTCACCATCTCCTTCGTCGACTTTGCTGCAGTCGTGTGATAAACCACCTCCTTGGACAACGATAGCCTAATCGCGCTCATCGCTTTTCTGTTCAGCAGCTCCCACTCCCCCGGTTCCATCTTTTCGGGTTTGGCTTTTAAAGGTTTCCACAGATCTTTACCGTACAGGTAATCCTCAATCTGCATCTTCCAAAATCCGAAATCAGATCCGTCAAACTTCTCTACAGCAATCTTCCCGTCGATCCCCATCGTGATTTCTGCCTCTTAAACCCTAGGCTCTAGATACCAGTTGTTGGGAAATAAACACAGGCAATCACGAATATAAAGGAGAATGAACACAACGAATTGTTTACCCAGTTCGATACAAAGTGTATCTACGTCTGGCGGCGATGCCAAGCCAAGGATTTTACTATATAATTTCAGGATGATTTTACAATGAGGGAGCACCTCTATTTATAAGCACAATAGAGAGCCCTAATTCTAGTAAAACTAGGAAACATATTCCATTAGGAAATATCTTTTATGGAATAAATCTCTCACAAGGAAATATATTTTTAGGAATCAAATCCTAAATATGGTAGGAGATATTTTAGGCTCCATAATTAACAAGTTTCTTGATGGTGGAGTATTTGTACCTCGGGTGCAAGATTCCCATTGCTCCTCATAAAAAGTTCGATTTCCCTTTCGTGATCTTGTTTTGCCTTCGCGTGCTTCTCACTGCTTCCTACGAATGCAAACGAATACAGTTACCAAGGAGGATGCAAGAGCGGCTCCGGTAATACAACCTGTCGAAGTAAAGCAGGTTGTTTAGATATTGAATCTTAATGAGAATATCTTACTGACTTACCTATGAAATGGATCTTTCTAAGTCTCGTATTTCCTGCAAACAAATTCAACATTAGTACCATATCCATATGCATTCTTCAATAAGTAAATCAATTTTTGAAGTGGACAGACTTAATCAAGAGCTCCAAGAGTCTCCTAATCATCATATATTGTTCATAAAATGCCACTACATAATAACATTAGTACTACCAAATCACAAAAATGATAAGATTCGAAATTGAATTCCAATTCCTTTCAATTCTACAACTAAAATTACGTTGCAAATTTGTACCTTACGATACACACACTGCATACACATAACACACACATACACTACACACACGCACTGCATACTACACACTGCGTGTGCACATACACACAGAACAACATAAACTGAACTAAGGTGGACAGAATAAAGTAAAAAGTGAATAAAGTAAGAAAGATAAAAAAGTTATTATATATAGAAATGACTCAACTATAATGAACTGAGATAGTACTTAAAAAGAAAAGATATGAAAACAAAATCCTTACTTGGTTTGCAGCGCCTAGAATGCGGCCGATCAGGACAGAAGCACCTAAAAAAGAAAGAAGTCTCGTTAAAACCGCAGCGGCCACCGCTCTCTCGGCTATCGCTACAGTCACTCGCCGTCCAATTCATCACAAATCCCCTCCTCAAAAACCGCCGCAACATCCACCACTTCATCATCCCCACTCAACTCCGCACGTGCCACAACACTCTCCTCGCACGTGCGCAACGCTCTCCCCACATTCCCATTGCCGCCATACATAGCCAAAGCAACTCCCTCTCTAGAACTGCTATTACAACCAACCTCGTACCTCAGCAGATCGCCCGTCGCGTTTCTGCATCTCGAAAACAGAAGGAGATTTTCGCCCCCGACGTAATTGAATCTGCCGGCAGGGAGCGTCGTGTTTCTGATTCTGATTAATCCCTGAGAGCAGTTTGACGACGACGACGATGATAATGACAGCGCTGCGGCGTTAAACACGTGTAGAGATCGGTTGTGGTAGAAAATGTCGTCGATTACATACTCGTTTTCTGACAGCTGAAGCAGTGGAAATCCATTTCTGCATTTGATCGAGAAGCCTGGGTAGCCGCAGTAGGATTGTTGAGATGTGAGGAAGAATGGGAAGCTTATGTTGGGACCGCTGCCGCCACAATTTGTTGGCAAGCAGGCTTCGTATTGGTAGTCTGCGCCGCGGCAGATTTTGGATGAGAAGGCGAGGAGAGAGAATATGAAAAGAGAGAAACTATGGAGGTTGTATTTCATGTCTATTTTCTCGATAAACTCGCAAAAATTAGTAGCAGATATATTTGCTTGCGGTTTACCAACGAAAATTAGTAGCAGATATATTTGTCTTCGTGGGAGAATGTCCACGGGTAAGTTTACTAGTGGAATAAATAGGAAAAATAGAAAAGATTGAAGCGAAACTGTATATTTTACTGCTCCACATTTCATTTTACAAAGAGTTGATTTTCAATGAGTTTGGAGTAAAGTAGTAAGGGTTGGGCGACGACATAATATTATGTTATCGGAAATAGACCAATTTATGCAATTCTTCATAGAGAACGTGCATTGAAAATTCAAATTCTTATGAGGTAGTGATAAATGTACATAAATTTATATACAAAATTGATTTTTTTCGACATTTTACATTAAAACTTATAAATATGAATTAACTTCAAACATATTACATGCTAACATATTACATGCTAATCATTTTCATACTACAATTTAATGGAAATGCAGCAGAAACAAGAAAAAGAACATGAGACATATTTCTGGAAATGTGAAATGTATATTGATTGAGTTGAGCAAACGTTTCCAACTGTGTGTGCTTATATACTAGCAGCAGAATCATCTAGAATATTGACAACACACTATATACTAACTGCCATGGACCACATTAATGTGTTGGCTCTATCTTCTCTGATCTGGTTTCTTTGGTGGTCCAAGCAATACATCTTTCCAGCTCTTCATACCTTGGATGCTTGCGTCTGTACTTGATGCTACTGCATTCTCATGGTCACTAGATTCAAGCTCTTGAGCACAGCTCATGACCTTTGTATGTTAATGGTTCGGACTGAAGGTGCATAGGCTAACACAATTTAGTGAAATATTAGAATTTTTAATTTGGTACCAACAAATTTTAGAAAAATAGTGTACTCCCAAGTTTTCATCAAATGAGTTTGTCATTTCCTTGATGTTGGAACCAAGAATACGAAGCAATAAATTGGGAACAATTTAAGTTTACCAGAATTATGTGGATTATTCAACAATAGCAGTTAATTTTCTTCATAAAAAGAGGATATCAGTGAACCTCTACAAAATGATTTCACAGGATTTAACCAATTATCTTAATTGTGGAATATCATCAAAAAATATAAATCCATATTTTTATATAATTTTCTACGATTATTTACAGTATTGAATAAAGAGGACATTTTTCTGTTGATAAAGACTTCTGTTCCAAGGAATTATATATTGCTTAAATTAATCGTTAATTTTGTAGACCTCTATTTTGATCAAGGAATAAGTTTTGATCTTGGCTGATGATTTGATTGCTTAAATTAATCATTAATTTTGTAGACCTCTATTTTGCTTTATTTTGTTGTGGATAATAGCTTTTACATACCACACCTTGTTGGATTTGCTCTAGGAATTAGGGTGTAATTTTGCATCAGATTTGTACTGCTAGATAGATATCCATATCCATATGAATAGCGTCATTCCATTTCCAAGAGAGAGATAGAAATTGGTGATTGCGAATATGAAGTTAAGGTGAATATGTGTTACCTCTCAACTCAGCTCACTCTCTCAAAGATGAAAACCTAATTTCAGAGGCTAATATGTGAAGATAAAGAACAAGAAGTAAATTGGGGATTCTTGGAGAAAGGGTAAACTCTCTTATTGAATTGAACTATCGAAGAATTACAAGTAAACTACAATATATGAAGTACATATATGCAGTAACTGCTCTTAACAAATCAGAGCTAGAAAACAACAAACAAGAGCTTCCAACGGCTCTTTTGTAACTAACTATTCTCCTTGAGCCAACGGCTCTTTTGAAGCTTGTGCTTCTACAATTTCTAGACTCCTCAAACTTAGAGCTGAGTGTGAGCTCATTCTCACAAATCTCCACCTGAGTTCACAGCTCAATCTCTGCAGCAAATGTTGATTAACTTCTTGCAATGATCAAACTTATCTCTTCCCAGAGACTTAGTTAACATGTCTGCCGGATTGTGCGAGGTGTCAATCTTTACCACCTTCGCCCTTCCCTTCTCAACCTCATCTCTAATAAAATGTAGCCTAACATCTATGTGTTTGCTCCTCTCATGAAAATATTGGTGTCGAGCCAAGCACATAGCTGAGCTACTGTCACAATGAACTACCATAGTCTCTTGATCAAAACCAAAGTCTGAGATGACTCCTTGTATCCAAAAACTCTCTTGCACAGCTGCTGTGAGAGCCATATATTCTGCTTCAGTTGTTGACAAAGCAACAACACTTTGCAACCCAGACTTCCAACTGACAACAGTTCCAAACATGGTAAACAAGTAACCGGTTTGAGACTTTCTGTTGTCAAGGTTTGTAGCATAATCAGCATCACAATATCCCACCACAACTTCCTTATTCTCCTTATCACAACCTTTAAACAGCACACCCCAGCTACTAGTACTATTTAAGTACCTCAAAATCCATCTGAGAGCATTCCAATGTTCTTTCTCAGGATCTGACATATATCTGCTAGTAACAGAAATGGAATGAGCAAGATCAGGCCTTGTGCAAATCATGGTATACATGATACTCCCAACAACACTAGCATAAGGAATTGACTCCATCTCAAGTGCTTCCTGCTCAGTTTTAGGAGCTTGTTCCTTAGAAAGTTTGAAACTCTGTGAGAGAGGAGTTGTGGCTGCTTTAGCATTCTCCATGTTGAATTTCTTGAGAACTTTTTCAATATAGTCTGACTGAAATAGCCACAGCCTTCTATCACTTCTGTCTCTCTGGATACTCATACCCAAAATCTTCCTTGCTTCACCTAAATCCTTCATCTCAAAACTGGACTGCAGATCCGCTTTTATCCTCTGTATCTCAGTCATAGATGGGCCAGCAAGGAGCATATCATCAACATAAAGCAAAAGATAGGCAACTGGAGTACTTCCTCTTTTCTTTATGTAAATGCATTCATCAAATTTGGACCTTATGAAACCAAGTCTCACCATCTGCTCATCAAACTTCCAATTCCATTGCCTAGGACTTTGCTTTAGTCCATAAAGACTTCTCTTCAACAAGAAGACTTTATTCTCTTCTCCAACCTTAGCATAGCCTTCTGGTTGATTCATGAAAATGGTTTCTTCAAGATCTCCATTGAGAAAGGCAGTTTTAACATCAAGTTGCTGCAATTCCCAATTCAACTGATTCACAACAGCAAGTAATATTCTTATTGAAGTGTGCTTCACAACTGGGGCAAACACCTCATTGAAATCAACACCTTCCTCCTGTGTAAATCCTCGAGCCACCAAACGAGCCTTGAACTTTATTCTGTCCCTATCAGTGGTCTCAACTTTCTTCTTAAACACCCACTTACAGCTCACTAACTTCCTTTCCTTTCCATCAAACTTCAGCTGAGACTTGTCAACCAATATCCAAGTTTTGTTTTTCAGTAATGACTCAATTTCTTCATTCATGGCCTCTATCCACCTTCCTTTGTCTTTGCTTTCCATTGCTTCCTTGTAGGTGAGAGGATCAGAGAGCTCTATATTCTCTGCAGCACACAGAGCATAATACACAACATCAGCTTCAGAATACCTAGCAGGAGCCTTCACATTTTGTCTCCTCACTCTATCTCTAGCAAGCTGGTAGTTACTCAAATCTTCCTCAGTCTCCATATCTCCTCCACCTTGACTGGAAGAACCACCTGTATCTGGTTCTGAATCACTATCTGGCACACTGGCTCCACCAAGCTCTTGGCTTATTGAACCTGGCTCCACCTTGAACAATTCACTACCTGCCTCATTAGAAGTCTTACTTTGATTTAGGAAAGGAAACTGAGTTTCTATAAACTTCACATCCCTACTAATGATCACCTTTTGCTTCCCAGGCTCAATGCACCAGAGCCTATAACCCTTTACTCCCTTCTGATAACCAAGCATAATGCACTTTATAGCTCTGGCTTCAAGCTTACTTTGTCTGGTATGAGCATAGGCTGCACACCCAAACACCTTATATGTAGAATAGTCACCATGAACACCATACCACATATAATCTGGAGTTTCTGATTTTAGGGCAGTAGCAGGACATTTATTGATCAAATAGGCTGCAGTATACACAGCCTCACCCCAGAATTTGCTACTCAACCCAGCACTAAGAAGCAAGCACCTCACCCTTTCGAGTATAGTTCTGTTCATTCTCTCTGCAACCCCATTTTGTTGGGGGTTGCAGGGAGCTGTCCTATGGCGCTTCATGCCCTTCTCTTTACAAAACAGATCAAACTCCTTAGACAAGTACTCAAGCCCGTTATCTGTCCTAAGGCACTTCACACTTCTACCTTTCTCTAACTCCACTTCTTTGCACCACAGTTTGAACTTAGAGAAGGTTTCAGATTTTTCTTTTAGAATATACACCCACAACTTCCTACTATAGTCATCAATAATGGACAAGTAGTACCTCCCACCACCAACAGAGGTCCCCATAAGTCATTATGAATGTAATCTAATGGTGTTGTGGATGAGTGTATACCTGTAGGGTACGGAGCCTTCTTTGCCTTTGCAAGAATGCACTCCTCGCATGAATCAAGTTTGCTACTGGTATCTCCAGGTATCAGCCCTTTCTTTACCAACTTTCTCATACTGCCCTCAGTTGGATGGCCCATCCTCGTATGCCATAACCTCAAATCTTTAGCAGGAATAGCATAACTCTCTCCATCCACAGCCTTTGCAGTAAGATAATAGAGAATGTTCTGTCTCTCAGCCTCCATTACCACTTTATCTCCTGACTTCACCAGCATCTTCCCATTAGTCAATAGAACACTGAAGCCTTTCTGCTCCAACATGCCTAAAGAGATCAAATTCCTTTTAACTTCAGGAATAAACCTTACTTCAGTAAGGATTTTGATAGAACCATCTTTTAACCTCAGCTTCACCTTCCCTACTCCCCTGATCTTGCATATGTTGTTATTTCCAAGAAGCACTGTACCATCAGTTTCATAAAGATCATGGAACCAACTCTTATTGGGGCACATGTGGAAGCTGCACCCTGAGTCCATAATCCAAGACTCACTGACCCTTCTATCCATCACATTCATGAGCTGCGCAGGGGGATCAATCCCCTCTACACAATCTGAAGAATTCTGCCCTTTGCCCTCAGAGGCTTGCTTCCTCTTCCAGGCAAAGCAGTCTTTCTTTAAGTGTCCTGGTTTCTTACACCAGTGACATAACCTTGTTTCTTTAGGCGCATCAGAGTTTGAAGCCTTGGACTCTTCAAACTTTTTCTTGAACTTTGGCTTCTTGAATTTCTTGACATTCAAAGCTTCTGCAGCCTGCACATCAGAACTCTTGGTTGTGCTTCTCTGTAACTCTTTTGCCATAAGTGCTGCATAAACTTCAGAATAGGTAATCGGCTTATCTCTGCCATATATAATAGCATCACTCAGTTGATCATAGGAGCTGGGCAAGGCATTAAGAGTCAAAATGGCCTTATCTTCATCAGAGATTTTGACATCTACTGATCCGAGATCATCGATGATCTTGTTGAACTCCTCTAGTTGCTCAATGATAGATCTCTCTGCAACAAAACTATAGGAGTAGAGCCTCTTCTTCATGTAGAGCCTATTCGCCAGAGACTTGGCCAAGTAAACTTCATCTAACTTTTCAAGAATCTCCACCGCAGTTTTTGCTTCTTGTACTTCCCTCAAAACATTATCTCCTAGGCATAAGATGACTGCGCTGTGAGCCTTCAATTGCATCTCGTCAAATTTAGCCTGACTCTTCTCATCAAGAACTGGAGCCTTCCCCTTTTCTACCGGAGTCAAAACCGCAGCCAGCCCTTGTTGAATGAGAACAGCCTTCATCTTCATTTTCCATAGGCTGTAATCATTCTTGCCTGTGAATTTCTCTGCATCGAGTCTTGCAGCCATCAAGATCGTCTGAAACTTCCGCAAACCAATCTCAATTTCCCACAGACGGCGCCACTTGTTACCTCTCAACTCAGCTCACTCTCTCAAAGATGAAAACCTAATTTCAGAGGCTAATATGTGAAGATAAAGAACAAGAAGTAAATTGGGGATTCTTGGAGAAAGGGTAAACTCTCTTATTGAATTGAACTATCGAAGAATTACAAGTAAACTACAATATATGAAGTACATATATGCAGTAACTGCTCTTAACAAATCAGAGCTAGAAAACAACAAACAAGAGCTTCCAACGGCTCTTTTGTAACTAACTATTCTCCTTGAGCCAACGGCTCTTTTGAAGCTTGTGCTTCTACAATTTCTAGACTCCTCAAACTTAGAGCTGAGTGTGAGCTCATTCTCACAATATGAAATTTAAGGAGAGAATTATTCTAAGATTTATATGTGAAGGGAAATTGTTGTAGAGTCGGCATACGATATTACATATAAAGTTATCTAAGCTACACAAACCTTGCTTAATTCTAATAATAAAGATAGATCAAATATCCAGATACAATAATATGAATAAATTGAAATCCCGATGAATGTGGGATGAAATAAAGTGTGAAAGTTGGATGAAGTTCCGATAATGCTACACTAAAATTTCACATTACTCACCTTAGCAATGAAGAAGATTCAGAAGTTGAATAGGTTGGTGCTGCGCTTTGGGATGGTTGAAGGTAAGGTTTAGGTGGAACCTCCAATGATCCAAGCTTCCCTTCCAACATCTCTATCACCCTCGTCATCGTTGGTCGGTCCTTAGGGTTTGTCTGAATGCACCACAATCCAACAATGATCATGTTTCTCTTCAAAGGCTGGCTTTCATCTTCTTCATTCATTGCTCTTTCTGCATTGACCTCCAATTCCTTGTAGATATAATTTGGGAAGTATATTTCACTTGAACGATCTACGTCTCTTCGATCAATGGTCTTCTTTCCTCCCGCCATTTCCAAAACCAACATCCCATAACTATACACATCAGACTTGTAGGAGACTTCTCCGAAGTTTCTATAAAACAGTTCAGGGGCAATGTACCCTATTGTACCTCTTGTCCCCATCATCGAGACTATGCTTGATCTGTTCGGACACAACTTAGCAAGCCCAAAATCTGAAATCCTTGGATTCATGTCCTTATCGAGGAGAATGTTCTGAGGCTTGATGTCCAAATGCAGAATCCTCGTATTACAACCTTGGTGCAAGTACTCAAGCCCTCGAGCTACCCCAACAGCAATATCAAACAACTTATCCCATCCCAACGCAGGCTCTTGGGACGATGAAACATTGTTGGCAATGAACTTTTCAAGAGAACCATTCGGCATGAAGTCATAAATGAGAGCTCTTTTTGACCCTTCAAAACAAAACCCCAACAACGCGACAATATTAACGTGCGAAGTTCTGCTAATACTGGCGACCTCATTCATGAAATCTTCTCCGTTTTCATTTGATTCATTCAAGACTTTCGCTGCCACAAGACGACCGTCGGGAAATCGCCCTTTATAAACGCTGCCAAATCCTCCTTTTCCTAATTTTTCAGTAAATGAATTGGTCATTTTCTTGATGGTGGAGTATTTGTATCTCATTGGTACAAGATTCCCATTCTTCTCCAGAAAGTGCTTGATGTCTTTTTCTTGCGCTTGTTTTGCCTTTGCACGCTTCCTCCGAATGAAAACATATGCAGCTATCAAACAGAATGTAAGAGCGGCTATAGGACCACCTTTCAAGCAAAAAAAAAACTTGTTAATATTAATGAATTTGAGAACAATGTAACTGAAAAAGTAAACATTATGGAGAGATTTTAGCAAAGTATTGGTAAATAGAACATACCTATGTAAAGTAGCATATGAAGTATGGTCTCTCCTGCAAAGAAAATTGACAGTCTTATTCGGTCAGTTGTCCCTTTCCGAAAAGTAATCTAGTCCTGGAAGTTGGATTAGAAGGTATTGAAAAAGAAAATAGATTAAAGCTTCCACAACGGATGTCTACCGGCCACGCTACAACTTCCTGCTACGATATCATTTATTTTTTTCTACACTGAGGCCATTATCACTCAAAATACTTATAGTAATAATAATAATAGTTTCTATTATTAAATTCACATAGTCGTATTTCCTTATTTGGGCCAACCCTAGTTAATATCTCATTTTACTTCCACTCCCTCTCTGACTTATTATGTGTCCCAGCCTTTTCTTTTTAGATGTCTCTTATTAATCACTATTTCCATTTTACTATTTTTGGTTATGGATTCAATTCCAATAACTTACTTCACCCACACTTTATTATAAAATTAATATATTAAGATAGGACCCACATTTCACTCGTGTTAGATCAGAGTGTGACACTTAGAAGGGATGGAGGGAGTTCTATTTTTACTAAGTAGACACTACATTCCATTAACTCATTCTTGTTACAATTATTATAAAACTAATATATAAAAGTTAGGTTCATACTCCACTAACTTTTTCCACGCCGATCAAATAATTTCTTAAATCCGCACCACTCAAATATTAGACATTTATTAAGGAAAAGGATGGAG
Organism: Salvia hispanica; assembly: GCF_023119035.1. Classification (NCBI taxonomy): domain Eukaryota; kingdom Viridiplantae; phylum Streptophyta; class Magnoliopsida; order Lamiales; family Lamiaceae; genus Salvia; species Salvia hispanica. Next base: position 36,826,550 of record NC_062967.1, read on the forward strand.
TATAAAGAATTGTCTTATTTTCTCCTCTTTTCTTTTTCATCTTCTTTTCTCTTTTCCACCTCGCCTCAACCCACCCACCCAAACCCCTCCCTACAATGGCATCGCCCTCGCCCTGCCCATCCCACGACCGTCACAGCCCCATGCAGCCTTTCCACAATTGAGGGGGACGCCTGCCGAGCGCATTGTGCACGGCCCCCCTTCCAGGCAAGTGTCGTGGATGCTCTAAAGCCTCAAGTTTAGTGCTATAGACATAATTCCAATCAAGAAATGAAGGTAGACATGATATTCCCCCCGTCTCCCATTAAGCATCCACTTTTACTATTTCCATCCGTCACCCATTTCACTTTTTATCATATACTCCCTCCGTCCCATAATAGATGTCTTTTTAGTTTGTTGCTATTTTTATTTTTGGAAAAAGTTCTCTCCCACATGAATATAAATATTATATTTTCTCTCTCCATTTAACACACAAAACAAAACCTCTTAAATCTCGTGCCGTCTCACAAGTGTGACATCTTTTGTGGGACGGAGGGAGTACCGGTAATCATGTCTCACATTCCACTTATATATCATTTCTGCTAACCTTTTCAATTCACTTTCATTTACATTCCTTAAAACTTAATGTGGACACTTAATAGAGGACGGATCGGAACTTACTTAGAAAGGTTACAAGTCAAGAAGAGCTCACCTGGTCCGCAGCTCCTAGAACGCGGCCCGTCACGGCAGAAACACCTAAAATGGTCAGAATTCTCATCAAAACCGCAGCGGCCGCCGCTCTCTTGGCAAGCACTACAATCACTCGCCGCCGTCCAATTCATCACAAATCCCCTCCCCAAAACCGCCGCAACATCCACCACTTCATCTCCCCTCTCATCCTCATTCAGATCCGCATGTACGGCCACGCTCTCCACACAAGTCCCAACCGCTCTCCCCAAATTTCCATTGCCGCCATACATAGCCAAATTACTCGTCACCGAGGAGATGGTGATCCCTGTCGCCGATGCACCGGTGATGGTCGCCGACGGAGTGTTGGTGGACGCCGGTGCACGGCTTCCACCGGCCCCCGTCACAGTCTCACTACTATGACAAGCAACCTGGTACCTCAGTAGCTCGCCCGTCACGTCACTGCAGCCGGAAAAAAGTAGAAATTCTCTGCCGCCGACGTAATTCAGTTTGCCGGCGGGGAGAGTCGTGTTTCGGCTTGAATATATAGTGCAATTTGATGACGATTGCGCTGCGGCGTCGACCACGTGGATAGATTGGTTGTGGTAAAAAATGTCTTTGATTACATACTCGTTTTCCGAGAGGTGGAGAAGTGGAAATCCAGTGCTGCTGCAGTTGATCGCGAAGATTGGGAAGCCGCAGTAGGATTGCTGTCTTTGTTGAGATGGAAGGAAAAATGGGTAGCTTATGTTGGGACCGTTGCCGCAGTTCGCAGGCGCACAGGCTTCGTATCGGTAGTCTGCTCCATGGCTGATTTTGGAGGAGATGATGATGATGATGAGAGATAAAATGCAGAGAGAGAAAGTGTGGAGGTTGTCTGTATTCATGTCTAAATTCTTTGAAGAAAAGTGAACGTCTGCCTTCAATTTTTAACTATCTAGGTGTTGTTGACCAAATTTCGTGTTTGAATGAGTACTCTCTGCACCAAGTGATTCATTTCATTTTTTATTGTTCCTACGAGTGACTGATTTCTATATTTAGCTGAAAATAAAATATTTATTTTTTATTTTCTCCTTCCACCATTAAAAGTCTTATTTCTTGGCAATACGGTTTTTACAAAATGTTAAAAAAATGGATGAAAAAATATTAGTGAAATATGAGTCCCACTTGTATATACTTATATTAGTTTTAAATAAAATGTGAGTGGAATGTGAGACTCTGTTACCATTTATAATAAAAATGAACTGAGACTACTATTTGCAGACGAACTAAAATGGAAAAAATGAGATTCCTCCTCGCGGACAGAGAGAATATTATTTATTATTTTTCTAGCAATTATTTTGTTGTAGAAATGAAACCTTACTCTTGCTAGACCGCTGTTTTAATTTATTTTGCTGTGGATAATAGTTTGTCCACACCAAACCTTGTCGCATTTGCAATTACGTACGGTTTGAAGAAGATGCTTACAAAGAAAATAATGTTGAACATATCAATAAGTAGAATCCACAACTTCATTATACAATATGTCATTGTCTCTAATATAAATCCTACTTAATACGTTGAAAAAATGGTAGTATAATACTACTAATTAATTCCCAACTTCCCATATAACACTGACTGGCGACCATTTCCGAATATCTAGAATGAACCCAACTTTGAATGGACAATTGGACTCATTTTAGTGTTGTTTCTTCCTATATTTCCTTTTCAATAAAAAAAGAAATAGGATACATTCTTCTTGTTCTGTAAAACAGTGCCCTTCACTTTCTGCAAGGCCAATGCTAACTTGCAAAAAGGACGAAATTCCAATATTGCTACAGAAAATTTAACATAACTTACCAAACAAATTAAAATAAAATACTATAAAGATTCGGAAGTTGAATAGGATGGTGGTGGTCTAGGAGGTGAATACAGGTAAGGCTTAGGTGGAACCTCCAATTACTCAATTGCTTTCCCTTCCAACATCTCTACCACCCTCGTCATCGACGGTCGGTCCTTAGGGTTTGTCTGAATGCACCATAACCCTACAATGATCAAATTTCTCTTCACGCGTTGGCTTTCATCTTCTTCGTCCAATGCTCCAGCAAGATCACCATCTCTTTCAGTATTCATCTCAATCTGCTTGTAGAGATATGTGGGGAAATATATTTCACTAGTACAATCTACATCTCTTCGATCAACGGTTTTCCTTCCCCCAACCATATCCAAAACCAGCATCCATAACTATACACATCAAACTTGTAAGAGACTTCTCCGAAGTTTCTAGAAAACACTTCAGGGGCAATGTATCCTATTGTACCTCTTGTCCCCATCATAGACACTATGCTTGATCTATTCGGACACAATTTAGCAAGCCCAAAATCTGAAATCCTTGGATTCATATCCTTATCGAGAAGAATGTTCTGAGGCTTGATGTCCAAATGTAGAATCCTCGTATTACAGCCTTGGTGCAAGTATTCCAGCCCTCGAGCTATCCCAGCAGCGATCTCAAACAATTTATCCCATCCCAACCCAGGAGATGGTGAGGCATTGTTGCCAATGAACTTTTCAAGAGAACCATTTGGCATGAAGTCATAAATGAGAGCTCTTTTTGAACCTTCAAAACAAAACCCCAACAACGCGACAATATTAACGTGGGAAGTTCTGCTTAGGGCTGGGGAAAAATATCGAAAAAATGATATATCGCTCGTATCGTATTGAAAAATATCGAAAAATTATTGAATTTTCGATATATCATAATTTTCGATACGATACAATATCGTATCGTAAGTTTTCGATACGATAACGATATGAATTTTCTTATATCGCGATATATCGTTTTATATCGAATATACGATATATATCGATATTTTCGATATATCGTTTTATATCGAATATACGATATATATCGTATATATCGAAACATATTGAAATTCAATACATATTAAAATTTTAAATTATAAATATATATAAATCCATTTAATTAATTAATATATTTATAAAATATATACATGTAACCCTAAATCCCTAGGATTTGGAACCCTATCGTTCACCTCACGCTCACGCCGTCTATCTCTCAAATCCCAATCTCACTCTCACGAATACGATTCTCTCACAATTCATCGTCCACGCCTCCACGGTCCATCTCCGGCGACGTCCTCCAGCTTCTCTCACGCTCCCCACCGCATCTCTTATCTCCGGCGAGCGGCTGCAGGCTTGCAGCTCCTATATTCTACAACCCTTCAGCTTCAGTAGACTTAAATTAATTAAGTGAGTATTTTAATTTATGTTCTATATAAGCAATTTCATGGTTTATAAACTTCCAAGATGATTCCATTCTTTAATTATCTTACCAAATTAAGTTGGTCACTTTTTATTTGAAGCCAAGTTGTTGTACAAATGTGGTATGCTATTTATTTGCAATGGATTTAATTAAGTAGTGATTAAATATGAATGCGTCAGCATCATAAACGAAAAGTATTCAGTATACTCCAAATCCAATCATTCTCAATGTCTTTAATATGTGTGAATATTAAGGAGCAATAATCAACTGTTGTCTGTTCTAAAGCAACAATCAAATTATAAGTATGTATGTTTCTTGGTGTTGTTCAGGTTCTATGGAAAATTTTTGAAGGATGATTACCTTCTCCAGATGCAGATACAGACAAATCCCCACTTGCATTTGATGGTCCCTGCATAAGATATTAAAACTCATTCATTTTTCATATATTAATAATTCCATTTTATGTTTTTTTTAGGCTCAAGTCACTCAACCATTACTCAAGAGAATCGAGATGGTTCTCTAAATGTATCTTCTACTAGTTGATCCACCAAATGATGAGGTATTAGTCTTAAATTTGGTTGCTATCTGATATGTGGTAGCCATTAGGCTTCTTAATTGAGATTGAGTTCATAAGTAAATTATATGAGTTGATATGACTGGATTGGTCTATTATTATAGACTTTGTTTTATAAATTGTGATTGAATTCATAAGTGGTACTACATGAGAAGATATGGCAGGATTGGTCGATTGGTCTATTGTTCTAGACTTTGATTTTAGCTTGTGTTTGCAGAGCTCTCATTTTGCTAAAGCAGATAGTTTAAATCATTAATTTATTTGATAACATTGATATGAAGCTCACTGCATTAAACTGTCTGCTAACATTGAGTCATTAGTCTAAGTGACTAAGTTATCCATGACAAAATTATTATGTAACACTTCAAGCAATATATAGTCAGTGCTATTCTCTTATTTGTGTTTGTAATTTGTCAATTAAATGTCCACTTCTTTGTGTTGTATATCTAATTGTATATGCCCATTTTATTGTTCAATTCTAATCTCTCATCTCTCTTGATCTTGGATTATGTAGGTTAATATTTCTAGATGATTTCGACAAGATGAAGGGTTCGGTGTTCAAGAATCAAGATCAAGACAACTACTAGTTTTTTTTTGGAATGATAGTGTTGTATTTTGATTATGGAGATAAGAATACTATTTATTTTATTGTGTTCAAGTTTTATTAATTTTGTGTCATTTTTCAGTTTTGAAATCATTTTTTTTTATATACAGGTTTTCGATACGATACGATATTTCGATATATCGTACCGAAATTCGATATAGAACGATATATCGAATTTCGGTACGATATATCGAAATATCGATACGATAACGATACGAATATTATCCATATCGAAATTTCGATATATCGAAATTCGATATATCGAAACTTTCGATACGATAACGATATGAAATTCTTTCATATCGATATTTTCGATACAAACCACGATATAACGTTTTCGATACGATATATCGTATCGATCCACCCCTAGTTCTTCTAATACTGGCGACCTCATTCATGAAATCTTCCCCGATTCCATTCGATTCATTCAAGACTTTCACAGCTACTAGACGACCGTTTGGAAATTGACCTTTGTAAACACTACCAAATCCTCCTCTTCCTAATTTTTCACTAAATGAATTGGTCATTTTCTTGATGCTGGAGTATTTGTATCTCATCGGTACAAGATTCCCATTGTCCTTTAGAAAGAGTTCAATGTCTCAATCACGATCTTGCTTTGCCTTTTCACGCTTCCTCCGAATGAAAAGCAATACAATTATCAGAGAGGATGCAAGAGATAAAATATCCAAATAGGGATATGGTGGTTATTGTTGCGTGATTTGCTAGGATAAATAAGGGGATTTCGAAATCTTAGGCTATTTAATTAGCCTATGATTTAATTTGATATTTTACGGAGTAGAATAAAATATCACGGAGCAGAATAAAAATAATAATCTCCCCAATTAATATGAAATAGGCGTGATATTTGAATCTCTACACAAGGATTCAAATTAAAATCCTAATTTAAATAGGATATGACAAGATCTTCTTAGATATGACAAGATATGCTAGGATATTTGAATTTATTTATGGAAGGGAATAAATAAGGGATCAAATAATATAATAAAATAATCTCTTCTCTTATAAAATAGGAGATTTCAAAAATCTCCTTAGATAACCATAGGGATCGAAATTTTCATGGAGAAAATAAGGAATGATCGGACTTTGGATATAATTTAAATAATTATCCCTAGCCATAATTAAATCCAAGAAAATAGAATTTCTCCTCCAATAAATAGGAGGGGTTGAAAACTCCAAATAAATAAATAAATAATGATCCTATTAAATTCTCACTCATCCCTTAAGAAAATAATTCACCACAATATTATTTCACCCCGCATTTCGCATCACCAAATCCACCATTCAAGTTTCACCGCCACATCACATTTTCCACAATATTGACTATTCAACAGCCACGTCATATATTCAACAAGTTTGACTATTCAACTCCGTCTCAACTCCCAATCGCAATTAGGTCACAACGAATAATGCAATAAATCACTCATAATGCAATAAATCACTCATAATTAATCCACATATATCATAGTATTAAAAGCATTTAATGCAAAAATTTTCACGTCTCAAAAATTAGGGTTCGAAAAAGTGGGATGTTATGGGACATTTCGAATCAGCTTTGAGTAGTAGAAGAAGAAGATGGCATGGCAGCAACATTACATACTTGCCAAGAGCCATTGTGTTTTGTGTTGGTTTTTTTACTTGAAAAAGTTGTGTTAAATGCTGATGTATGGATATATTAAGTCATTGGCACCATCATTCACTCTAATTGACTTGGCCTTCCCTCTTCTACACTACACTTCAGTTGACTAGCATTGACCTACATTACACATCCATTTATTGGATATGACATATATAAAGTTTACTAAGCCACACAAATTTTCGACCCTTGATATATTAAGAACCCTCTAAAATCCTGGTGGTGAAGATATCAAGTGAATTTTTATTGTTTACGTTAACACATAATACTTGAAGACTTGAACCTTAACTTTTATTTATTCTAGCAAATAAAGATTGATAAAATATACAAATAGATAAAGTACTTAGTAGCAAGATGGACAATTTGTAGGAACTTAAGACTATTGTGTATATGACAACCTTACTTGAACATGATAATAGGCTTGTACATCTGTATCCTTCATTCCTAAGGAGATACTAGAAAACTACGTTTGGTGGATGAACCATGGTTGTCTGACAGACTTCTAAATAAAAAGACTATTGTCTATATGTCTAGCTAATATTTATGAAAACAAATGCAAATCCTGATTAATGTTGGATGAAGGTACAATATTGCTACATTATAATTTCACATAATTACCATACAAATTCAAGAGCAAACTACTATAAAGATTCAGAAGTTGAATAGGCTGGGGCTGGTCTTGGGGATGGTTGAAGGTAAGGTTTAGGTGGAACCTCCAATGATCCAAGCTTCCCTTCCAACATCTCTACAACCCTTGTCATCGACGGTCGGTCTTTAGGGTTTGTCTGAATGCACCACAACCCAACAATGATCATGTTTCTCTTCACAGGTTGGCTTTCATCTTCTTCATTCATTGCTTCGAAAATATTTCCATCTCTTTCTGCATTGCCCTCAACTTCCTTGTAGAAATAATTTGGGAAATATATTTCGCTTGTATGTTCGACTTCTCTTGGATCAATGGCCTTCTTTCCTCCAGCCATTTCCAAAACCAACATTCCGTAACTATACACATCAGATTTATACGAGACATCTCCAAAGTTTCTCGAAAACACTTCAGGGGCAATGTACCCAATTGTCCCTCTTGCCACAAACATGGAGACTATACTCGACCTATTTGGACACATTTTAGCAAGCCCAAAATCTGAAATCCTTGGGTTCATGTCCTTATCCAGAAGTATGTTTTGAGGCTTGATGTCCAAATGCAAAATCCTTGTATTACAGCCTTGATGCAAGTACTCGAGCCCTCGAGCTATCCCAAGAGTGATCTCAAACAATTTATCCCATCCCAACGTAGACTCTTGAGATGTGGAAGCATTGTTGCCAATGAACTTTTCAAGAGAACCATTAGGCATGAAGTCATAAATGAGAGCTCTTTTCGAACCTTCAAAACAAAACCCCAACAGCGCAACAATATTAACATGGGATGTTCTGCTAATGCTAGCGACCTCATTCATGAAATCTTCCCCGTCTTCATTTGATTCATTCAAGACTTTCACTGCCACAAGATGACCGTCAGGAAATTGTCCTTTATAAACACTGCCAAATCCTCCTCTTCCTAATTTTTCACTAAATGAATTGGTCATTTTCTTGATGCTGGAGTATTTGTATCTCATTGGTACAAGATTCCCATTGTCCTTTAGAAAGAGTTCGATGTCTCGATCACGATCTTGCTTTGCCTTTTCACGCTTCCTCCGAATGAAAATCAATACAATTATCAGACAGGATGCAAGAGAGGCTATCACTGGTACCACTGATTATCATAAATCAAGAACAAATCAAGTTACACAAATCACAGAATTTGTATGCTTTTAATCAATGTAGAGAGAGTTAGCTTACATGTAGCTAATAATATCATCCTCAACTTATTTTCTGAAACAGAATTCAAACAAAGAAATCACCATTTCTGGTAGTTAGATCAATGCCAAAAAATTGATGCAAACAACACGACTAGGCATGGATTTAGAAATGTATAGAGCACAGACAGTCTATTCATTCGTGTTAGAGCCAAAAATTTCTAGACACAAACAAATGATACCTCGTTTGCAGTAGAATGTGTTATTGTTGGCAGTGAAACACTGCCCTCCTTCATTGAAACAACTAACACATTCATAAGAAACATCCCATTCAAGAGTAAAATCAGCAGTTATCACACTGAACAAATCATCAGAGTTTCGACTAAGATTTTATAGGCAGCTGAACTAACGAACAACCTTCCGGAGGTTCAATTTGCTCGGAAGGAGCACCATCGGACAATGGGATTTTATAGTACGTACACAGTGTAGAGGCACTCTATCTTGCTATAGTTTTCGAAGTATTCATCAAATTTAGACATATCAGTAGGTTCGGTGTTGCAGGGGAACAAGGTGAGATTTGGACAGAATGAGACTGAAATCGAAGGAGATCGAAGCATGGATTGATTCATGAAAGAAAAGCAGCTTTTGTTAAGCAATTGAGCTTCAAGCTGAGGATTACGAATCAAGATTTTGTTTGATGAATTGTACTCTAAAATAGAGAAGCCAAGATTTTCACCACCTAAATGGATCACTTGATCATCCGAATCACAGCCATCAACAGCGATTAATCCGCAGTCGGGATCATCAGCTCTTGTTAATGGGAAGTTGAGAGTGTGATCTCCACACTTTAAGGAATCTGAGCATTTCGAATCAGCAGATTTGAAGAGATGAAGATGGAAGGGGAGGAAGAAAAAGAGCAAGAGAGGCGGTGGCGTCCATGTAAGAGAAAAAGAAGGTTTATAAGAGAACTGTGCTTGGTGATCTACTATGGTTAAGTTTCCTAGTTTTTAATTCTGACTGCTACCCCTGCCACGAGTCGGTCGCACTGGGCCCGTTTCTGGCAGATTATTTTACCATTCACTACTCCTACAACACTACTACGTAAAAAATGCAGACAAAAACATGATTTAATCGAAATCAAGATGAAACATTACCTCGTTCTCTACGGCAGTAAAACTGATTGCTGTCGTTAGTGAGACACTGCCCTCCTCGCTCATAACAATCATAACATTCTTCAGATAAACTCCACTCTAGAGTGAAATTCGAACTAAACAAATCGAACACATCACCAGAGAAATTTTGGGCAGACCTAAATGGCATTTGATTCATTGTACATCCCGATCCTGGAAGCACATCATCAATTACCGCAGGAGCTTCCTCTGTCGCTTCTCTCTTGTAATAAATCTCTAAGATATCGCAGCTTATATTCTCGTAGTCGTAGTGCTTGAAGTAATGTACAACTCTTTGACTCGAATTGAAGCAGTTGAAGGTGGTGAGATTAGGAGAGTACGAAAACGAAACCAGAGGAGATTTTGGCAGCGATACGTTTGCGAAGGAGTTACAGCTTCTTCCATTGAAGTAGTTTGCTAGAACAGTATCGTGGATCAGAAATTTGTTGTCTGAAACTTTCCCAAGCAGATCCATCGGATATTCTCGCAGGTAAATTAGTGGATTTTTGTGAGGGAGGCTGCAATTGACTGGGATTAATCCGCATTTGGGGTGATTTATATCGGTGAAGGGGAATTCGATGCTGAAATTTCTGCAGGGGTAGGATTTCTCGCATTTTGATTCAACTTTGATCAGAAAAAGGAGATGGCAGATTAGGAAAAGGAGTGAGTGCAGATTTTTGGTAGAAGCCATAATTTGAATTGCTTCAAGAAAATCATGCGCTTCAAATAGGCCATAATCACAGTCCTCTTTCATATACAACGTGCTAGTTGACTTGGAATTAGTCATTGAAGACTACACTCTCATAATATCGCCTATACTTATATCCTATAGCGTCACGCATCGGTTACGAGAGCAATTGGGGTTTATAGATTAACCGAACTCTTATTCACGACAAACTAGTCTTTTGGGTTGAAGTTTCCTATTTGGTCAATGCTTTCATTGAGACCCAAACAACTCGTAGTGGTGGCCCTTGGAAGACAGCCATGACCAACGAGTATATTTGGGCCGACTTGGAGTAGTGGTTGAAAAAAAAAGGTCAGTCGTGACCAACGAAGGTGTTCACCCTTAAAGGAAGATAATTGATATTCTCTCTGTCCCTAAAGAGTATGAACATTTGGTTTAACATAAGTTTTAATGCGTAATTAGAAAAGTAAGAGAGAGATAGAAAAAGTTTTTAAAGTATTGTTAGTAGAGAATGATTCTCACTTCATTAAAGAGAAAAAAGTTTTCAAAATTAGAAAGTTCGTACTTTTTAGAGACGGACTAAAAAAGAAATAGTTCATACTTTTCAGGGCCGGAGAGAGTATGTCTTTAACGTCACACATTAATCATGAGAATAACAGCTATGGCGTTTATGGATTAGATGGACATTGATATTATATACTCCCTCCGTCCAACAATAGGAGTCCCATTTCTTATCGGTGCGGGTTTTAAGAAATGTTAAGAAAAGTGAGTGGAAGAAAGTTAGTGGAATAGGGGTCCCACTTGTATATATTAGTTTTAAATGATATGTGAGTGGAATGGGTTGGTGGAATGTGGGGCCTCTTTACCATTTATGGTAATTATGAACCGGGACTCCTATTCGTGGACGGACCAAAATGGAAAAACGGGACTCCTATTCGCTAACGGAGGGAGTACCATATAGGTAGGATCAACTGACTGACCTTTTTTGTAATGGATAATAGGTTATTGGTTTGACTTAATATGTTAATAGAGAGAAAACAAAATAAATTTTAAAACAAATGATGTAGCTGTATGAAAATTGAATATATTTATTGAAATATTAGTCCTTAAATACTCTCTCCATCTCATAAAAATAGTTTTCTATTTCCATTTTTATCTTTCCCACAAAAATGGCCTATTTCTATTTTTAGCAAGATTTTTTTCTCTCTTTTTAAGGTGAGCTCATTCTCCACTAACAATACTTCAATCATTTTTTTTAATATCTTTCATTCTTTACTAATTTCACATTTTTAGCTTATGTTGGGAGCGTTGCCGCAATTCTCCGGCACACAAGCTTCGTATAGGTATTCTGCTCCACGGCAGATTTTCGAGGAGATGATGATGATGATGAGAGATAATATGCGGAAAGAGAGAGTGTGGAGGTTCATGTCTAATTCTTGAGGAATGAGATGAAGAAAAACTTAGTTATATGACTGTTGTTTTTTTTAGTTCAATAAGTTGGGATGGAATGGTTTTTTTTTTTTTCCCATGAATCTTGTTAAGTTGTGGCCATGTTAAATTTGGAATGGAATCTACCACGTGATTGGCTAATTGACTTGGTCTTGGAGATATGAACCAGGGATTGCATTTTTTGTATTTGTGTCGCAACAGTCATATGTCAAGTAGTATGAATTTTCTACAACAAACATGGATTATTCAACACTTTGTTGGTTTGTTTTGATGTTATTACTTGTGAATGCAAATCAAGCTTGAAATGAGCTTTGCCTAGTTTTGTTATTTTGTTGGATATGATGCTTATTGAGTTGTTTTGGTGCAACTCTAAGAAAATGGAGAAAATGAGTTCAAAGTAAAAGGAATGATAGAGATCGATCAAACGAAAAAACCACCTATATCCTAAATTAGTTTTACTTTAGAGTTTCTTACCTATTTGTGCTCGTAATTTCGAGTTAACGTTTACCCTAGAATATTTAAACACTATATTTTACTCGTAATTTTGAGTTAAAGACACAAACGTATTGGTTAAATATACTCCATCAAATTGACTAGCGGAAAACAACAGATGATAAGAATTAAATTTCTAGAAATTGAAGATTCATTATCTGAAAATAGAAGATTAATGGAGTATCAATTTCTACATGTTATAAAAGAAACTGTAAAATTAGTATCAAATTACTAGTAAAATAAAACTAATAATATATATGAATGTAGACTAATTAGCCACACATTGCTAATTAAATAAAAGTAGTAAGATGGAATAAAATTTCTAAGATGTGTAAATGATGTCCTTAATGATAGACCAAAAGATCCATTTTGATATCTAATATTATTTGAATTCTCTATAGTAACGTGGAATAGAGTGTCCTCACATAAAATTTGTGTAATTGATTTACTTAATGATGGACCAAATTGGATAAAGGGAGTATTAAAATGTAGCGAGAATGAAATTAATGAAATATGAGGTTTACTCTTAAAAATGATAAAAGTGAAATGTGATAAATTTTTAGAGACAGACGAAAATGAAAATAAGTGATAAATTTTCAAGGACAGATGAAGTGAAAAATCAGGTTTTATTTTATGTAGTTCTATCTTATAAATATCATAGATAGTCCTTGAGCTAAGGCGTAATCACATTCATGATACTTTTGAGGTTTACTATTAAAAATGATAAAAGTGAAATGTGATAAATTTTTAGAGACAGACGAAAATGAAAATAAGTGATAAATTTTCAAGGACAGATGAAGTGAAAATCAGATTTTATTTTATGTAGTTCTATCTTAAAAATATTATGGATAGTCCTTGAGCTAAGGCGTAATCACATTCATGATACTTTTTTCACTATTCATCACAATTTTGCACGAAAAATGTCCCCAATGCATGGAGGGTATTTTTGGAGTTTTGTATCTAGATGCTGAATATTAATACTAGTTTTTTTTTATCTTTCACTTTAATATTAGATATGATATTTTCTTATAATTAAATTGACCGAAATACTATTTTTCACTTTACTTTTTCAATCACTTTATGTCAAATCTTCTTTCTTTTTCTCTTTATAAAATTTTTAGAAAATAAAAAATACTACTATAAATTTTTTAAATCTATTTAATTTCGAATTTAAATATATATCCAAATTGGGACGAAAACAAGCAAACCGAAGGGAATTTCAAAATCTTTCGAGAATTATATCTGTCCAAATTGGACCGGCCTAACCGAACACGCCCTTAATAAAAATTGAGGCAGCCGCCACGTGTGGAGCCGGTCCAAACTCCAAACCGGTTTTAGTAGTTGCTGTCTATCCAATCATTTCGGTTTTACAATTCTCTGTTTAGCTTCCGCAACTTCTTGGGCAAAGGCGGCACGCATCCAGGTATCTTATCTTATCTTGCTATTGATATATTGGGGAATCAATCTAGGTTTTTAATTGAGTTGTCCATGTTATTTCAGTGACTGTCTATTTTGTTCAGATTTTCTATTACTTTCCTCTAATTTTGTTAATTGATGAATTGCTCTAAAATCAACTAGAATTCGTGTGAAATAGAGTGAAGTTGGAAGTTATCAGTACTGTATATAAAATCTGCTCTGGCCCACTATACATTTGAATTTTGTATTCCACCTGTTCGACGGAAGTCTCAAATGATATTCTACTGAGCCTTTACCTCTAACTTGGCACTCAAAACGTTTGACAAAAGTCTGAACTTGGCCTGGGATTGTTTGCACATATTAATCCTTACTTTGGTAGACCCCTATTTTGCTGTAGATAATAGTTTTTACATACCAAAGCTTGTCCCATTTGCTCTAGGATTAGGGTGTGAAGAAGAATAATGTTAAACTTAACAAAAGTAATAATCATAGTAGCTTTATCAAATTGCTTTCCAGTCACTCAATTGCTTTCCCTTCCAACATCTCTACCACCCTCATCATCGACGGTCTGTCCTAAGGGTTTGTCTGAATGCGCCACAACCCAACGTTGATCAAATTTCTCTTAACGTGTTCGCTTTCATCTTCTTCGTTGGACCTATAATCCTAGTAAATGATGGAATCAGGTTGAGCCTAAAATTTGGAAGTGTGCTGGTTGGAAATACATTCCTCAAGCTTCTCGTATAATGTATATAATCATGAATAGATAAATTCATCAAAATTTAGTTATTAATTATCTAATTGTGACCCTTAACACTTGTCTACAAGACCATTGCTATTTAATAATGCTACATTTTTCACATAACTTGCCATATTCAAGCAAAATACTAGAAAGATTCGGAAGTTGAATAGGTTGGTGCTGCTCTTGGGGATGGTTGAAGGCAAGGTTTAGGTGGAACCTCCAATGTCCCGAGCTTCCCTTCCAACATTTCTACCACCCTCGTCATCGACGGTCGGGCCTTGGGGTTTGTCTGAATGCACCACAACCCAACAATGATCATGTTTCTCTTCAAAGGTTGGCTTTCTGATTCTTCATTCATTGCTTTGGAAATATTTCCATCTCTTTCCACATTGACCTCAACTTCCTTGTAGAGATAATTTGGGAAATATATTTCACTTGTGCAATCTACATCTCTTGGATCAATGGTCTTCTTTCCCCCAGCCATTTCCAAAACCAACATTCCGTAAATATACACATCAGACTTGTAAGAGACTTCTCCGAAGTTTCTAGAAAACACCTCAGGGGCAATGTATCATATAGTACCTCTTGCCCCCATCATAGAGACTATGCTTGATCTATTCGGACACAATTTAGCAAGCCCAAAATCTGAAATCCTTGGATTCATGTCCTTATCCAGGAGAATATTCTGAGGCTTGATGTCCAAATGCAGAATCCTCGTATTACAACCTTGGTGCAAGTATTCAAGCCCTCGAGCTATCCCAAGAGCAATCTCAAACAATTTATCCCATCCCAACCCAGATTCTTGACACGAGGAAGCAGTGGTGCTAATAAACTTTTCAAGAGAACCATTAGGCATGTAGTCATAAATGAGAGCTCTTTTCGAACCTTCAAAACAAAACCCCAACAGCGCCACAATGTTAATGTGAGAAGTTCTTCTAATGCTGGCGACCTCATTTATGAAATTTTCCCCATTCCCATTTGAATCGTTCAAGACTTTCACTGCCACAAGACGACCGTCAGGAAACTGTCCTTTGTAAACATTGCCAAACCCTCCTCTTCCCAAGTTTTCGTGGAATAAGTTTGTCATTTTCTGGTTGCTGGAGTATTTGTATCTAATCGGTGCAAGATTTCCATTGTTTTTCAGAAAGCGTTCAATGTCTTTTTCTTGCTCTTGTTTCGCCTTTGTATGCTTCAACCGAATGAAAGCATATACAGCTATCAAACAGGATGCAAGAGCGGCTATAATCAGACCACCTGTTAAGCAAATAAGTTGTTTAATTTATTGCATCTTAGAAGAATTGTATGCTGACCACAGTCAAGCATATAGGAAACAGAGTAGAAAAATTATGAATTATTGGATATCTTAGCAAAAAGGTATTGGTAAAGGGGACATACCTATTAAAAAGAACATACTGAGTCTGGTTTTTCCTGCAAAAAAAATGACGTCATTATTCTTCAAATTTTCCCTTTCCGAGCTAATCGTCGAAATGTACTCGGTCTGTTTTTTGTTAATTGAGTCACTATTTTATATTTCAGGAAGTTTCAGAGTAATTTCTACTTTTGGCAAAAGAAATTGCTCAATTAACAATGGAACGATGAGAGTATGTAATAAAAGTAATCTAGTTTTGGAATTTGAAAGATCAAGTTGGTACAACAGCAAAAAATAACACTACTGCTATATCCACAAAGCATAGTATTGCAAGAGAGATACTTAGATAGAAAAGTAGTTGAAATTTTATCAGTAGAAATTCAGAATCATCTCATCATTGAGAAAAATTTACTATAAATAGACATTTAGTGGATGACCGAAAATGAAAAAATAAGACTATTTTTCGTGGACAGATGTAGTTTCGTCAACACGGCAAAAACCATTCTTTATGTGTCTTGTATTAATATATACGGTGTTGTATCTTAGGGTTACTGTCTAACAGGCCTAACATCACCTCAATTTAATTTAAAAAGGTAAGAAGTCTATAAAATCTTACTTGGTCCACAGCTCCAAGAGTACGCCGGTCAGGACAGAAACACCTAAAATGGAAAGAAGTCTGATTAAAACCGCAGCGGCCACCGCTCTCTTGGCAATCACTACAATCACTCGCCGTCCAATTCATCAAAAACCCCCTCCTCAAAACCGCTGCAACATCCACCACTTCGTCTCCTCTCTCATTCCCGTTCAACTCCACACGTGCCCCCACGCTATCCTCGCACGTGCCAGCCACTCTCCCCCAATTTTTATCGCGAAAAAACATTGACAAAGCAATCTTGTCGCTACTCTCTCTAGAACCATTGCAACCAATTTTGTACCTCAGTAGCTCCTCGGTCACGTTTTTACAACCGAAAAACAGATTGAGGAATTCGCCGCCAAAGTAATGGAATCTTTCGGCAGGGAGAGTCTCGTTTCTGATTCTATGAAAGCAGCTGCCGATCGCGTCTGATGACAATATCAACGCCTCGGCATTAAACACGTGGAGAGATTGGTTGTGGTAGAAAATGTCCTCGATTATGTACTCATTTCTCGGCAGCCGAAGAACTGGGGATCCTAGAAATCGATCGAGAAGCCTGGGTAGCCGCAGTAGGGTTGTTGAGACGGGAGGAAGAATGGGAAGCTTATGTTGGGGCCTCCGCTGCGGCAAGTTGTCGGCTTGCAGGCTTCGTATCGGTAGTCTGCGCCGCTGCAGATTTTGGATGAGATGATGAGGAGAGAGAATACGAAGAGAGAAAAAGTGTGGAGGTTGTCTATTTTCATGTCTAAGGGCTTGACGAATAAGATGACAACAAACTGTATTTATTTGTTGTTTTGTTAGTTTCAATCAGTTGGGAAATATAACCTTGTTGACTTGGTCAATGCTGAAGTATTCAAAATCTTAGATACACTGTTGCATTTTGTTGCAGCAAAAAAAAAAACGATTCTAGTTGCCTTGGCGGCCCCCACACTCCGGCCCGACATCATGTGAGGGGGTTAAATCAGGGTACACAGTAGCCCGTTAACCCACTGACTTGCATTTTGTTGGAAATGAAGTTGGCAGTGTAGTACTAGTTGTTAACGGTAAAAATGAGGTCTTTAATAGAGGTTTGTTGATAGGATGTACTTTACTGAAAATTGAAAATTCGGTACTGAGAGAAAACCTATATATTTACTTTACTAAAATTTTCGGTATGTTGAATTTTTGTATACCATAATTTCGATAAGTATCGACATTGTAGCGTATTTTCTATATACCTTAATTTTTTTGGTAATATTGAACTTTTACTACACATTGGTTTATGGTAAAACATACTGATATCCAATTATTTTGAAAATAATATTAAATACAGAAATATTGAAAATAATGTTTCAAAATATGTAGATGATCTCTAGTTAACCAATCCTGTGGCAATAGTGGCTGTCTATCCTTTCAATTCGGTTTTACTGTTGTAACACTCGCAGTTAGCCTCACTTCTATTTCTATGTAGCTCAATGCAACTTCTATGGCAAAAGCTTCAAGAATCGAGGAATCTTAATTGAGTTATTCATATTCTTCACAAAATTGTTTGTTTTATTTGGATTCTGTTTCTTTTCTCTGATTTTCGTTAAATGATGAGTAGCATCTAAGATCAGCAAGAATTCGTGTGAAACAGAGTGAAGTTGAAAACTATTACTAGTTGATAAATTCTTCTATCCCACAATAGATAAGAATTTTGCGCTCCACCAGTTCGACAAAAGTTGTGAACTTGGCCAAGGATTTTGTTGCATAAATGAATCCTTTCTTTTGCTAGGCCGTTGTTTTAATTTGCTGTATTTTGCTGTGGATAACAGTTTTTCCACACCAAACGTTGTAAGATTTGCAATTATGGTGTGAAGAAAATGCTTTAGCATATAGTAATAATAAGAAAATAATGTTGAACTTATTAATAAGTACTGACTTTGTCAATTGGTAGAATCCATCACTTCATTACTATTTGATTGCCTCCAATATAAATTATATTTTATACATTGAAAAAATGGTATTGACTAAGACTTATGTGTAGAAATGCAAGGTTTTGGAATTGAATCAATATTTCCAACTTAACCGGCGACCATTTCTGACTCTCTAGAATGAACCCAACTTTGAATGGTCGTCATATTAAGTCTTGTTTCTTCCTATATTTCCTTTTCAAGAAAAAAAAGAAACAGGATACATTCTTGTTGCTCAGTAAACAGTGACCCTTAACACCTTCTACAGTAAAATTTTAACATAACTTACAACACAAATTCAAGCTAAGGATTCAGAAGTTGAATAGGTTGGTGCTGCTCTAGGGGGTGAATTTAGGTAAGGCTTAGATGGAACCTCCAACAACCCAACTTTCCCTTCCAACATCTCTGCCACTCTTGTCATCGACGGTCGGTCCTTAGGGTTTGTCTGAATGCACCACAACCCAACAATGATCAAATTTCTCTTAATGTGTTCGATTTCATCTTCTTCGTCCAATGCTCCACCAAGATCACCATCTCTTTCTGCATTCATCTCAATCTGCTTGTAGAGATATGTGGGGAAATATATTTCACTAGTACACTCTACATCTCTTCGATCAACGGTTGTCCTTCCCCCAACCATATCCAAAACCAGCATCCCATAACTATACACATCCGACTTATAAGAGACATCTCCGAAGTTTCTAGAAAACACTTCTGGAGCAATGTATCCTATTGTACCTCTTGTCCCCATCATAGAGACTATGCTTGATCTGTTTGGACACAATTTAGCAAGCCCGAAATCTGAAATCCTTGGATTCATATCCTTATCGAGAAGAATGTTCTGAGGCTTGATGTCCAAATGTAGAATCCCCGTATTACAGCCTTGGTGCAAGTATTCCAGCCCTCGAGCTATCCCAAGAATGATCCCAAACAATTTATCCCATCCCAACCCAGATTCTTGAGACGATGAAGCATTGTTGTCAATGAACTTTTCAAGAGAACCATTCGGCATGAATTCATAAATGAGAGCTCTTTTCGAACCTTCAAAACAAAACCCCAATAACGCCACAATATTAACGTGGGAAGTTCTGCTAATACTGGCGACCTCATTCATGAAATCTTCCCCATTTCCATTTGATTCATTCAAGACCTTCACTGCTACAAGACGGCCGTCTGGAAATTCTCCTTTATAAACACTGCCAAATCCCCCTCTTCCTAAATTTTCAGTAAATGAATTGGTCATTTTCTTGATGCTGGAGTATCTGTATCTCATTGGTACAAGATTCCCATTGTCCTTTAGAAAGAGTTCGATGTCTCTATCACGATCTTGCTTTGCCTTTGCACGCCTTCTCCGAATGAAAAGGAATACAACTATCGAAGAGGATGTAAGAGAGCCTATGGTAATACCGCCTGTTGAAGTGACAAAATATTGTTTAGATGTATCTCAGAAGAATGTAGTATGCTGATCCGTGATCACATTGAAGTTTAAGTATTAGGAAAATAGGGCACTATTAATGAAGTTGATCATAGTCATTTTTAAAATTATCGATCGTCATAATTAGTAGAATATTGAAGTAGAGGATGACTGTAGATAAGATGTATTAGCAGAGCATGGTTGACATACCAATAAAAATGATCTTTCTAAGTCTTGTATGTCCTGCAAACAAATTCAACATTAGCCTTCATAGTTTAGGTGGAACAACCAAAAAATTGATTTCTTCTATGATACTGATCAACCTAACTAATACTACTACCTTTGTCCTTTATGAATAGAAACTCTTTACATGTCATAAGCTTTAATGCACAACTGATAAAGTAAGAGAGATATACAAAGAAAAAGTGATTTAAGTAATGTTAGTGGAGAATGAGATCCACTCCATTACAAAGAAAAAATTCCTAAAATAGAAAGTTTCTAATTTTAAGGGACAGAAATAATGAAAATAGTTTCTATTTTTTTAAGAACGGATGTTGTACAAAGATAGAGTGAAATTTTTGGTTTGTTTATGTAAGAAAAAAGAGGCGAATGGTGATGGACAGTATTTGACTGAACTCAAATGGAATCGGTTATACAATAGATATTGATATACAATCCTCATATGAGGCCAATCCTCTGACAAGGCCCTATGGTAATTACCATTCTTTAAATAAACTCAAGATTCAATATCCCTCTCAAACCTAAAAGGACTTATTTATAGGACTCTCAAAAGACTAATGAAGTAAAGATAGACATTATAGACTTCTAACATTTAAACCACAGAGTTTTAGATTTCTAAACTTCTAGCTTTCCACCTCTAGTTGCGTATCAGTTTTAATCATCTTCAGTTTAGTTTACCAATTCATCAAGCCGTTGATTCAGAGATTCATGGAACAATTGACTTTGAATGTATTTATGCAGAAGACTTGATGTTAAACATGCCCCAACTTTGTTATTGGTCTATCGAGTCACTGAAGCAATGTTCTTTTTGAAGTAGTCAGCCCTAATCAAGATCTGCAAGAGTCTCTTAATCTACAAATAGATTTTTCTTAGAATGCTAGTAGTACATGATAATATTAGGACTACTAAATCACAACGAAAGAAGCTGCTTTGTGTGTTGGCCAAATAATAGAGTGGTTAATGCCTAAGTCACAGCCATCAACTGTGAATGTGTGATCAATCTGCAGGCCGGATCATTAACTTTTGTTAATGTGAACTTCAGAATGTGATCTCCACACAGGATTCTCGGAATTTTTAATCAGTAGCTTTGAAGAGATGAAGGTGGATAAGGGGGAAAGAAAAGCAAGAGAGTGATGGCATGCATGTTAGAAAATATTAAAGTGTGTAAGAGAATTGGAAACTAACTTGTGTTTGATCTACTTTTGTTTAAGTTTTCTAGTTGTTGGTTCTGACTGTTCAGTTGTTTAAATCAAACAAGTCAATGGACTTTGGTGAGTAGACTGGCCACAAATAGCTGTCCTTTCTTTCTCTTTTTTATTTCGATGTGTAGTAATTTAAAGACCGTGCCACGGTTCGAACTCGAGACCTTTGGCCTCGGGCATTACCTCTTTACCGCTCGGCCAACTCACAAGATGGATAACACATTACTCATAGCATAATTTCATGTGATTTTTAATTTAGTACTCTCACTCTTGATTATTACTCTTAAATACCAGTAGCTCTTCCATGGGCATGGATCTTTATGATCGAACCACGCAAGCTGTTGTATGATTCTGAGACTGAATTATAACAGGTAGCAATGAGCATAACAAATTACTTGTTTTTCCGCAGTAGAATTGATTCCGGTTGTCTGCAAGACACCGGCCCCCCCGGTGGTAGCATCTGTCACAATCTTTCGATACACTCCACTCCAAACTGAAACTAGATGTCAGCATCTCCGACAGTTGAGTTGAGTTCATTTCAGACTTCACAGGCAACTGAGTCAAGGAACATTCTCCAGGAATTGCCCCATCACGACTCTCACCTGCTGGAATTTTATAGTACAGAGTGGAGGCTTCACACTCTTCCCTCCTATAGTTTTCGAAATACTCTTGGATTTCGTCGTTGCTACTCTTATTAAAGCACGCAAAAAACGTGATGTTAGGGGTGATTGTGAACGAAACCGAGGGAGATTGAGGCAGAGACACATTCATGTAAGAGAAGCATCTTGGTGATTCCAATAATGTCTGAAGCAAGAAATCAAGGATTGTGAATTTGTTTATTGATGGCTGGTTTAGGATGTATTTGGCTGAAGTTGAAGCTCCTATATGTAACGATGGATGTTCTTCTTGAGAGGTTGAATCGCAGCCGCCAACGGCAAACAATCCACACCCGGGATCACGGATATCGGTGAACGGAAACTGTAAGGTGAAATTTCTACAAGAGTAGAATTCTTGGCATTTGGAGTGAGATTTGAGTAGAAGGAGAAGGCACAATAGCAATAACAACACATCTTTGCTAACACCCATCTCTCCCTTAATTGGTTTAAGTGGCTCAAGTCTAATCCAGTTTTGTTAAATAAAGGCATTTGTTGATTAGTTATTGACTCCATCCGTCAAACTAAATGACTGGGTAAATTGTTTTTTCCCTAGAAGCTACTCGCAAAAAATTCACCGAGCTAGTTGTAGTCAGGACTTTTAACTTTGTTACAATATTTCGTACATCAAGTTGTGTTTTAGGTGGTCTGGGCAGTTCCTTTTTTGCCCAACAGTAAGCCCAATTTGTGGTTTGAGTTGGGCAGTTCCTTTTTTGGCCCAATAGACTTTTGGGGTTGGCCAGTAATATTTTGGCAGCTCTAACTAATAATTTGATTACTGTCATACAAAGTTTGTCACATTTTAGTCAGTCCTACAAAATTTATCCCACTTGAAACCGTATCAAAAATAGATATTAAATATACCCCTTAATCTCCTCAACGTGGGGATCCTTATTCCACTACACATCTCCATTTAATACAGAGTCAAACAATTTTTTAAAGCTTGCACCGGATTAAACTGGGACACACTTTGCGAAACAAGGGATAGTATATTTTGGTCGACAATCACTTACTCTTACACATTTATGTGATCGATGTCTGCTCCAAAAACTAAATTTCATATCTCATGGGCCGAGGATAAGATCGGCTTGACCTACCCAAACTCACTAGACTAGTTGACCCGTCACTAAAGACATGTATGAGAGCAAAAACTAAATATGCATATATTTCATCGTATTAATTTAATAAACTGCACATATATAGAGCTTATATTTGTAATGATAATTTAAATAAAAGCATGTTCATAAGACGAACAAAAAACAACTTCCTTCGTCCACAATCAAAACTTCTTTTTTTTTTTTTTTTTTTTTTTTTTTTTTTTTTTTCTATTTTGAATCTATCTTCTTCTATTTTTAGTAATTTTCTCTTACTAATAATGGGTCTTTTTTTGAACAATATTTCGAACTATTTTTTTTCTCTCTACTATTTTACTGATTCTGCATAAAAGATCTGTTGTCTACTGCCATTGCACTTGAATTTATTCTCCTATATATATTTTGAACAATAATACGGACCTTCTTCATTGCACTTGAATTTATTCGAATTGTCACTTACACACTGCCCTCCTCAACCATAGCAATCATAGCATTCTTGAGAAACATTCCACTTCAAAGTAAACTCCGCGCTCAACTCATCAAATAGCTCACGAGTAACTGAGTTCGATTTCGCTGGTAACTGAACCATCGAACACATGGCAGGAACACTACTATTGGTTGGAACATACTGTCCTAGTGTACTATAATAGACTGTTGGGGGGGCTTGACAACTAGCATTGTGGTGGTGGTTACGGAAATAATCTTGGACATTTGGATCAATAGTAGCATTCCAACATGTGAAAAATGTGATATTAGGGCTAAAACTGAATGAAACAAAGGAAGATTGAGATAGGGATAGATTTTGGAAATTGTTACAATTCTTGTCCTTCAAGCTCCTTTGGCGGATATTGTCGTAAATCGTTAACTCATTCGTCGATAAATTGTTTTCCCCTACAAATTGGTACTCTGCTCGCCCAGGTTCGGACTGTTCAGGGCTAAAGTGAAGGCGGGTGATTCTGAATCACAACCGTTATTGAAAAATAATCCGTACTTATTATTTTTAGTAGAGGTAAAAGGGAAACTCAATATGCCTAACTTTCCACATCGGAAAGATTTTGGACATTTGGAATCAATTGTGGGGAAAAGGAGATGGCATGAGAGTAAGAAAAGAAAAATATTGGTTTTGCCCATGACTAAATGTATTACTACACTCAAAAAAGGCTACTAAGCTCTTTATATTGAATGGAACTAAGAAAGTGGGAGAATAGACCATTTGTACTCTAATTGACTTGGAAATCAATGTGTTAGTGGAAGACCATCGGTTATATTGGGGAAATAATTATCTAAATCTAAACCAATCAATATTCAGAAACTGTATATTCCATTGACTTTTCTCTCACTAAACTTTTCCACTAGCTATAAACTGTTATGAAATGGACATAAGTAATCATGAACATGAAATAAACAGATGAAATTTTAGTCAATTCCGTGCAATATGTATCTTTTGGTGACGATATCGAGATATAAATTTCACCATATAATTTTTGGATAATGATTTTTAGATTTTGTTATTGCTTTGATTAAAATTCCGGAGGCGGTTAAGATAATTCTGTAACCAAAGTTCGATTTGGCGCATTTGAGTTTGAGGAGCAAATGAAATTTTCGTAGTTTTCATTTTTCACTGTTGCATAGAAAATTTTTTTGTACTATAAAGTTTATGCACGTAATTATTTATTCTTGAATTTATAATTATAACAGTTCTTTTGGTGAAACTACATCATTCTCGATTCTAACTGAGAACCGCATCCGCAGTGATTTGATAATCAGAACCATTCATATAACCGATCTTAAATGGTTCGGTTATTGGAACAGAGTAAGCTTTTTTTGAGCATGGCTATGAAACATGTAACATAAAATTAGTGATAGATCTAAATACGAGGACGGCCATAATGTTGGCATGTGATGTGAGAGTATTAGATTAAAATACATCCATTTCAATTTATTTATAATAATTGCACAATTTTTAAAAATGCTCTTATAAAATTCACCACAATATTTATTGTATGTAGTATTCAAATTGTGCGACAATAATTGCCCAAGTTTTCCATCTTCCGAACCGCCTCGGTGAAGCACACGACTAGCAACGGAGAATGGCACCGATGCTTTCCATCTTCGAGGTCCACCTTAACAAAATTTATCTGGAATGAACCTGACTTTTAAATGGACATCTTATTCAGTCTTTTTTCTTCCTATATTTCCATTTTTCAAGTAAAGAAAACAGTGTGTCGCAAAATAGTGACAACTTTTGTGGGACGGAGGGAGTACATTATTGTTGTTCTGGAAATAGTGTCCCTTAACACTTTCTACAGTAAAACTGAACATAACTTACCACACAAATTCACGCAAAATACTACAAAGATTCAGAAGTTGAATAGGTTGGTGCTTCTCTAGGGGGTGAATTTAGGTAAGGCTTAGATGGAACCTCCAACAACCCAACTTTCCCTTCCAACATCTCTGCCACTCTTGTCATCGACGGTCGGTCCTTAGGGTTTGTCTGAATGCACCACAACCCAACAATGATTTAAATTAATTTCATTTCAAAAGTTTTCATTTTCAATTGACGGATCATATATATAGCTGATAGTTAGGAGTAATATGGTGGCATGGTTTAATCAGGATTCATTTATATGCAAAAGGACGTAGATAGAATAAAACAATTCAAAATTACTGTGCTTAAAATTGATAATATAGTTTCTCAATCACTTCAATTCCCATGAACCTAATTATCATCCACATTAAAAGTATTTTTTTTCTAACTTATTGATATGTGGCCTTCCTCCACATATATTTAATATATTTTGAAATATTATGTTATTAAGTAATCCTTGCGAATTACATTCTTAAATAGGATTGATTATATAAAAATTTATATAAACATTTTACTTTTTTCTGAATTATAATGTCAATGTGATGCTATAAAACTTTTAAATTCAATAGTCTATTTGAAAATTCAATTCTTAATTAGTAGTACACATATTGGTCCCAATTCAATAGTACACTTATTGGTCTCACCATCTAATGGTTGGAGGATATAATTTAGATAACATGAGATGAAAAACATAATCCGCAAAATATCATCCCTATTAACAGTGCCTTCATCTAGAATGCTTTTTCTTTAAAGTGGTTATATCCTCAATTTCCATTATAGACTAATGGCTATTTTCCATAAATATTCCTCTCCAAAATCACAGTCCCTCACATCTATATAAACCTATGTTCATCACATATATGATATATCCCATCAAAACTCACATATATCCAACTATCCAAGTGATCCAACCATACAAATATTTTCAAAGAAAATGGAAAACATGAGAGCCAAAATGGTTGCTTTGGTGTTAATGATGGTGTTTGCGTCTGCGCATGGGACTTGTTTCATCGATTGTATGAAGGATTGCAGTGGAAGCGTTATAGCTTGCACTGCCCATTGTATAGGCAACTGCCACGACCCGGCCGGTTCCCACAGCACATCGCTGCCATCCTCCGTTGCTAGTCCCGTGCTTCAACGTGGCGGTCCGGAACTCAAAGAGGGAGAGCAATGAGAGGCTTTGCTTATATTGTTGCACAATTTCATTACTACAATAAATCTTGCGGTGAACACATTGATTGTTGCCTCTTTGAATTTGTGAACATGTATTTTAAAATTGTGCAATTAATATACAAAAATTATTGGATACATTGAATTGTACATTACTGATTATGATGTATTTTAATCTCGTACTCTAGCATGCCAACATACAGAAATTCCCATAATTTTATGTCAACTAACTCACAGTCATAATAGTACTAACATTTTTTGCTGCAATAATAGTACCAACATTTTTTTTATAATATTTCACATATACGGGATGGGTATATATTGCCAACTAGTAGTAATTCTTAAATTGATAACTACAACTAAATGATATGCATTGGATCATTGAATCAAGACACAAGATCATTTAGCTACTAATATCAATACACTTTAAAATAATTGCCATCAATTAACAAAAAATTAGTTATAACTAACTATTAAAAAATGTCTCAAAACTTTAAATGAGTATTACTATCTCAATTTAATTTTTTTTACACAACATATATCAAATTAAATATAATTTTATAAGAATTCTAACGAGATCTTACTTACATATGTTCCGATGTCAAATTTTAAATTTTCTTTTTTTTTTGAATTTTCATTTTTTTCATGTAACAGTTTTATGTCAATATAATACATATAAAATGTCAATACTAAATTGTGTTACATATTCAATGAATCTCATTGATGTGTTTAATACACTATATTGACATTTTAATCTAAAACCTTAATTTTGGTAGTTTTTTAATCTTTTTAAATTTAAATAATATAAAATGAATTTATACATGGCAACTTGTAGACCACTAGATCTTTACATATCTTATGGTTTTAATTTAGTTGTAGTTAACAATTAAATGATGAGTTAGCAATTCATCACTCTCCTATATAAACATATGTTCTTCATATAGACAATTCATGTTAGTATTTGTGAGTATTTCAATCTTTGCTAAAAATTAAAATATTTTTTCGAACACTTCAATTGCCACTATTTGATGGACCCATAAATTACTAATTATCACCCGCATTAAACGTTTTTTTTTTTTTGTAAAAGTTGATTTTTTTTCCATTCACATATATCTAGCCCCATTAAAGTGTATTCATCCATAGTGTATTTTCCATTAAAAGTCTTCATCCAGTGTGGTTTTTCCTTTAAAAGTGTCTTCATGTAGCTAGAGTGTTTTTTTCCTTAATTCTAGTTTCCATTATAGACTAATGGCAATTTTTCATAAATATCAAAATCATGATCCTCATCCTCGCATATATATAAACTAAACCTATGTTCATCACATGTATCCATCAAAAAATCACATCCAACAATACAAATATTTTCAAAGAAAATGGAAAATATGAGAGCCAAAATGGTTGCGTTGTTGTTAATGATGGTGTTCGTGTCGGTGTATGGGGATTGTCAGTGGCGGACACACAGCCAAGGGAGGAAGGGCTTAAGCCCTCCCCCAATTTTTTTTTTTTTAATATTTTATACTTTAAAAAGTTTTGAAATTTCTGAAAAATGCCTTCAGCCCTCACCAAACTACTGTACGTGAAGTCTAAAATGCACAAAACTGAATAAGGAGGGGCTAAAATTTGAAACTCTGCAAAAGAAAGTTTAGAAAAAAATGGCCGTCGTTGTAACATTAAGGAAGAAGATGAGATAAAAAAAAAGACTAATTAAATTAATATAATACTCAAATTGGCAAATGTCAAGTCACCTACATACAGGCTAATGCTATGCCTATATATATCACATGCTCTACTTCTATTAGTAAATTTTGTTTATTAAACATAGTTTAATTATTTTACTTCAATTAAGACTTATTGCATAAAGTTAAGTTCAAATGTTTATACTGGAAATGTTATTCAGCTTTGCGATGTCCTTATTCATTCAGCTTTATTAGTAATATTTCTTTCTTGGTATATTAGAAAAGAGTTGATCACAAAATTATTGTAATATTATTATTGGATAGACATTTTTCAATAAAGTAGTACTCCTTTCGTCCACAATTAATTGGCATAAATTTTTTTTTTACACTTCCACAATTAATTGTCTAATTTACTCCCTTCATCCCATAAAAATATACATTTTTTAGTCAGTCGTACAAGAATATTCACTTTCTAATTTTGGAAACTTTTTTGTCTCTAATGAGGTGTGACTCATTCTCCTATAACTATACTTTAATTAATTTTTCTTTATATCTCTCTCTTATTTTTTACCCGTTACTATATATTAAAACTCCTGCCCAACTAAAAATGCATATGTTTGTGGGACGAATGAAGTACTTTTTATTACTGTTGATAATAATTTTCATGTTCCACTAGTTCATTCCATTAAAACTTTATTATAATAGGACTCACATTTCAATAACTTTATCCACCTATTTTTCACTATATTACTTCAAATCTAAGTAGAGTAAAACATGCCAATTAGTCGTGCACGGAGGGAGTTCTATAATATTTTTTTATGTTATCTATACTTAAATTTTATACGTCACACTATACCAATTTCACTTTAAAACTCGTGACGCTGCAGAAATCTCTGTTTTAAAAGACGAAGGGAGTTGTATGTTAACTATAAAACATTTATAGTACAGCCAGCCCCTACCACGAAATATTTCTGCGTCCGCCACTGGGGATTGTTATGACGATTGTATGAAGTGATGCATTGGACCTGATGTAGTTTGCTCTTTCGACTGTGTAAACCGGTGCTCCAGACCTCCGCATAATCCCAAGGCCGAGATCCCACCATCCCGTCATGTGCTTTACCGTGGTGGTTTGGACCTTGAAGATGGAAAGCAATGAGGCTTACTTGACCACTTATGTTGTTGCATAATTTGAACACCATACAATAAATATTGTGAAGAATTTGTAAGAGCATTTGATAAAATTATTCAATTAATATAAATACAAATAAACTGTTAGATAAATTGAAATGGAGATTGGTGGTTATGATGTATTTTAATCTTATAGGCGTTCTCATATTCATATCTATCACTAAGTGAAGAGTTTCTATATAGCCACACAACCTTAGATAGTGCCGTTTAATGAGTTAAATTACTATATACTCCCTATGTCTATTAATGTTGTCCACATTTAACTCGACACGAATTTGAAGAAATGTGAATAAAAGAGAGTTGCAACAGTTAGTGAAATACGGATATCACTTTTATATATTGTTTTATAATAGAATGTGAGTGTAATGAGTTAGTGAAAAGTAGGGTCCATTTACCAAAAATAGAAAAATTCAATGTGGATAATATTTTATCAATGGACCGAAATGACAAATATGGACAGTGTTTGGTTGATAGAGGAAGTAATAAATTAGGATATAGTAAAAAAGTAGGAAAAACATAAAAAGATAAAGTAAAAGAGAGAAAAAGAAGAAGATATATAGCAAATTAAAGAAGAAAGGTAATTATTGCTAAAAAAAAAGAAATATCTCACATCTATTAAAGTGTCTTCACGAGTTGCCTTTTCTTTTAAAATTGTCTTCATCTAGAGTATTTTCTTCCCGTAAAAAAGTGTGATCATATGGGTTGCTTTTTCCTTTAAAAGATTTTTTTTTCCTTTAAAGTGTTTATTTATTTTCCATTAGGCTATTTTTCATAAATACCTTTCTCCAAAATCAAGATCATTCACATATATATAAACCTATGTTCTTCATATTGTATATCACATCAAAAAATCAAATAAAATAATAAATAATTTTAGAAGAAAATGGAAAATATGAGAGCAAAAATGGTTGCGTTGTTGTTAATGATGGTATTTGTGTTTGCGCATGGGAGTTGTTACGATGACTGTATGAAGGTATGCATTGGATACGTTACAAGTTGCTCCGTCGACTGTCTAAACAAGTGCTTCACCCCTCCGCACGGTCCCAACACCGATTCGGTGCCATCCTCCGTTGCTAGTCGTGTGCTTCACCGAGGCGGTTCGGATCTCGAAGACGGAAAGCAGTGAGGATTACTTGAGCACCTGTGTTGCCGCACAATTTGAATACTACATACAATAAATATTGTGATGAATTTGTAAGGGCATTTAAAAAAAAAGTGCAATTAATATAAATAAATTGAAATGGATGTATTTTAATCTAATACTCTCGCATGCCACTGATTTTATGTCACATGTTTCATAGCCATGCTCAAGAAAAGCTTACCTACTCAGTTCCAATACCGAACCGATTAAGATCGGTTATATGAATGGTTCCGATTATCAAATTACTGCGGATCTCAGTTAGAATAATTCAAAAAACAAATAATTAAGCATAAACTTTATAGTACATGATTTTTTTCTATGCAACAGCGGAAAATTGAAAACTACGAAAATTGAAAGCTAGTAGAAAAGTTTTAGTGAGAGAATTATCCACCTAAAAATATAGTTTCTTATTTTTGATTGGTTTAGATTTTAGAAAATTCTTAATTTGCCCAATATTTGTCGAGGCTCTTCCACTAACACATTGATTTCCAAGTCAACTATAGTACAAAATGGTCTATTCTCTTACATAACTCCATTCGCATTTTATAAAGTATTTAACTAATATTGTCTGGTCTCGTTAAAAATAAAACGTTTTGCTTTTTGGTTGTTTGTTACAAATGAAACGTTTTCTAAAATGAAAACAACACTCTCTCTTCGTTAACTCACAAAACAACACTACATAAACTTTCGTGCCAATTTTCAAATGTTTAATTTTAAGTGGGACGGAAGGAGTATATAAAAGTAATAACGTAATTCAAGATTTTGAATATTCAAGTTTCCCAAGTCAACACGGTCGTTCATGAATGTTACAGATGAGAAGCAGAGCGTTCTCTTATCTCCCAACTTATTGAAACTAATAATCATAATCATTAAGCTTCTCTTCATCTTATTCATCAAGAATTTAGACATGAAAGTAGATAACCTCCACACTTTCCCTCTCTTCATATTATCTCTCATCATTACCTGCCGCGGAGCCTGCCCGCCGGCGAATTGCGGCAACGGTCCCAACATAAGCTTCCCATTTTCCCTTCCATCTCAACAACCCGACTGCGGC
Source organism: Salvia hispanica (assembly GCF_023119035.1). Lineage (NCBI taxonomy): Eukaryota > Viridiplantae > Streptophyta > Magnoliopsida > Lamiales > Lamiaceae > Salvia > Salvia hispanica. The sequence goes on from NC_062967.1 coordinate 36,858,184, forward strand.
TACCCAGGCTTCGTGATCTATTGCAGTAATGACGGATATCCACTTCTTACGGTGTCGAAAAGTAACTTAGTAATCAAGGACATTTTCTACCACAATCAATCTCTCCGTGTGTTTAACGCTTCAGCGCTAAGCATATCACCATCATCAAACAAGATCATCAATTGTTCTGGAATGTCAATCGAATACACGCCTCTCCCCTTCAACGGCAGATTGGATTACTTTAGCGGTGAAAATCTCCTTCTGTTTGCAGGCTGCAGGAACATGAGCGATGAGCTGCTGAGGTACGAGGTTGGTTGTAATGCTTTGGCGATGTTTGTTGGCAATGTGAATTCGGGGAGAGCGGTTGACACGTGCGATGTGAACGCCGTGGGATGAGCGGAGTTGAATGAAGATGAGAGAGGAGATGAAGTGGTGGATGTTGGGGCGGTTTTGAGGAGGGGGTTTGTGATGAATTGGACGATAACGCCGACGACTGATTGTAGGAGCTGCGGACCAACTAAGATATTATTCACTTCTTTCCTTTATTTAGTACTCCAATAACTAGTAGGTACTACTAACTCCATCCCGCAAATATTGACACACTTTGACCCGACACGAGTTTTAAGAAATGTAATAAAAAGTGAGTTAAAAAAATTGGTAAGACGTGGGTTCTACTTTTAAAGTATTATTTTTATAATAAAATGTGGGTACGAATGAGTTAGTGAATATGGGGTCCACTACCAAAAATGGTAAAAATTGAAGTGTGTCAAACTTTCAGGACGGACCAAAATGGTAAACTGTGTCAAACTTTCAGGGACGGAGGTAGTATAAACTATGATCTCGACCGTTAAAAAATGTCAACAGATGACAAAATAGTAGCAACAGAAAATGTCAACATAGTGTCAACGGTTGATGCTTTGTTGACATTTTCTGTTGCTACTATTTTGTCATTTGTTGAATAGATATTTTTTAACAGTCTAGATCATAGTTTGGAAATATGAGTTTACATTTTATCACTACCCATATATGATAATCCTAAATAGACTTTATATCTAATTAAATTAGTTATAAGGATGAAGGTGAGATTACACTATTACAAGCCAAGTTTTTGAAAGAAAAGGTAACTGAACAAGAGATAAGTACTCCCTCCGTCCCTCATTAATTGTCCAGAGAATAGGCAATAGTGAGAATCGAACTGCTCCTAAGTTGTGACATGTTAGACATTCATGACACACATAGAGAATAGGTGATGTCGCGTTGGCAAATATTGTGTCCGTCCATAAAAAATAGTCTTGTTTTTCCATCTCTGATCGTCCACTAAAATTAGCCTCTGACTGTTTACGGTATATTTAAAAATTAATAATGCCGATTTCCTTTCCAGGAAAGACCAGACGCAGTATGTTCTTTTTCACAGGTATGCGTATGTCCCCTTCACCAATACTTAGCTAAGATCTTAATTAAATCTTCTTTTTTCAATCATTCATACTTCTTCTACTCTGTTTCCTTTATGTTTGATTGTTGTCAGCATACTTTTTAAATTACATTCTTCTCAGATTCCTTAAATTAAACAACTCTTTTGCTTGACAGGTGGTCTGACTACAGCCGCTCTTATATCCTGTGTGATAGCTTCATATGTCTTCACTCGAAGGAAGCGTGGAAAGGCAAAACAAGAGCAACAAAAACACATCGAACACTTTCTGAAAAACAATGGAAATTTTGAACCGATTAGATATGAATACTCCAACATAAATAAAATGACAAACTCATTCAATGAAAACTTGGGGAAAGGAGGATTTGGCAATGTTTTCAAAGGACAGTTTCCCGATGGTCGTCCTGTGGCGGTGAAAGTCTTGAATGAATCAAATGGAGATGGGGAAGATTTCGTGAATGAGGTCGCCAGTATTAGCAGAACCTCCCACATTAATATCTGTCACGCTTTTGGGATTCTGCGTTGAAGGTTATAAAAGAGCTCTCGTTTATGATTTCATGCCTAATGGATCTCTTGAGAAGTTCATTGGCAATAGTGCATCCTCGTCTCAAGAATCTGGGTTGCGATGGGACAAATTGTTTGAGATCGCTCTTGGGGTAGCTCGAGGGCTGGAATACTTGCACCAAGGCTGTAATACGAGGATTCTACATTTGGACATCAAGCCTCAGAACATTCTTCTCGATAAGGATATGAATCCAAGGATTTCAGATTTCGGGCTTGCTAAATTGTGTCCAAACAGATCAAGCATAGTCTCTATGATGGGGACAAGAGGTACAATAGGATACATTGCTCCAGAAGTGTTTTCTAGAAACTTCGGAGATGTCTCTTATAAGTCGGATGTGTATAGTTATGGGATGCTGGTTTTGGATATGGTTGGGGGAAGGACAACCGTTGATCGAAGAGATGTAGAGTGTACTAGTGAAATATATTTCCCCACATATCTCTACAAGCAGATTGAGATGAATGCAGAAAGAGATGGTGATCTTGGTGGAGCATTGGACGAAGAAGATGAAATCGAACACATTAAGAGAAATTTGATCATTGTTGGGTTGTGGTGCATTCAGACAAACCCTAAGGACCGACCGTCGATGACAAGAGTGGCAGAGATGTTGGAAGGGAAAGTTGGGTTGTTGGAGGTTCCATCTAAGCCTTACCTAAATTCACCCCCTAGAGAAGCACCAACCTATTCAACTTCTGAATCTTTGTAGTATTTTGCGTGAATTTGTGTGGTAAGTTATGTTCAGTTTTACTGTAGAAAGTGTTAAACAGAATCCAAATAAAACAAACAATTTTGTGAAGAATATGAATAACTCAATTAAGATTCCTCGATTCTTGAAGCTTTTGCCATAGAAGTTGCATTGAGCTACATAGAAATAGAAGTGAGGCTAACTGCGAGTGTTACAACAGTAAAACCGAATTGAAAGGATAGACAGCCACTATTGCCACAGGATTGGTTAACTAGAGATCATCTACATATTTTGAAACATTATTTTCAATATTTCTGTATTTAATATTATTTTCAAAATAATTGGATATCAGTATGTTTTACCATAAACCAATGTGTAGTAAAAGTTCAATATTACCAAAAAAATTAAGGTATATAGAAAATACGCTACAATGTCGATACTTATCGAAATTATGGTATACAAAAATTCAACATACCGAAAATTTTAGTAAAGTAAATATATAGGTTTTCTCTCAGTACCGAATTTTCAATTTTCAGTAAAGTACATCCTATCAACAAACCTCTATTAAAGACCTCATTTTTACCGTTAACAACTAGTACTACACTGCCAACTTCATTTCCAACAAAATGCAAGTCAGTGGGTTAACGGGCTACTGTGTACCCTGATTTAACCCCCTCACATGATGTCGGGCCGGAGTGTGGGGGCCGCCAAGGCAACTAGAATCGTTTTTTTTTTTGCTGCAACAAAATGCAACAGTGTATCTAAGATTTTGAATACTTCAGCATTGACCAAGTCAACAAGGTTATATTTCCCAACTGATTGAAACTAACAAAACAACAAATAAATACAGTTTGTTGTCATCTTATTCGTCAAGCCCTTAGACATGAAAATAGACAACCTCCACACTTTTTCTCTCTTCGTATTCTCTCTCCTCATCATCTCATCCAAAATCTGCAGCGGCGCAGACTACCGATACGAAGCCTGCAAGCCGACAACTTGCCGCAGCGGAGGCCCCAACATAAGCTTCCCATTCTTCCTCCCGTCTCAACAACCCTACTGCGGCTACCCAGGCTTCTCGATCGATTTCTAGGATCCCCAGTTCTTCGGCTGCCGAGAAATGAGTACATAATCGAGGACATTTTCTACCACAACCAATCTCTCCACGTGTTTAATGCCGAGGCGTTGATATTGTCATCAGACGCGATCGGCAGCTGCTTTCATAGAATCAGAAACGAGACTCTCCCTGCCGAAAGATTCCATTACTTTGGCGGCGAATTCCTCAATCTGTTTTTCGGTTGTAAAAACGTGACCGAGGAGCTACTGAGGTACAAAATTGGTTGCAATGGTTCTAGAGAGAGTAGCGACAAGATTGCTTTGTCAATGTTTTTTCGCGATAAAAATTGGGGGAGAGTGGCTGGCACGTGCGAGGATAGCGTGGGGGCACGTGTGGAGTTGAACGGGAATGAGAGAGGAGACGAAGTGGTGGATGTTGCAGCGGTTTTGAGGAGGGGGTTTTTGATGAATTGGACGGCGAGTGATTGTAGTGATTGCCAAGAGAGCGGTGGCCGCTGCGGTTTTAATCAGACTTCTTTCCATTTTAGGTGTTTCTGTCCTGACCGGCGTACTCTTGGAGCTGTGGACCAAGTAAGATTTTATAGACTTCTTACCTTTTTAAATTAAATTGAGGTGATGTTAGGCCTGTTAGACAGTAACCCTAAGATACAACACCGTATATATTAATACAAGACACATAAAGAATGGTTTTTGCCGTGTTGACGAAACTACATCTGTCCACGAAAAATAGTCTTATTTTTTCATTTTCGGTCATCCACTAAATGTCTATTTATAGTAAATTTTTCTCAATGATGAGATGATTCTGAATTTCTACTGATAAAATTTCAACTACTTTTCTATCTAAGTATCTCTCTTGCAATACTATGCTTTGTGGATATAGCAGTAGTGTTATTTTTTGCTGTTGTACCAACTTGATCTTTCAAATTCCAAAACTAGATTACTTTTATTACATACTCTCATCGTTCCATTGTTAATTGAGCAATTTCTTTTGCCAAAAGTAGAAATTACTCTGAAACTTCCTGAAATATAAAATAGTGACTCAATTAACAAAAAACAGACCGAGTACATTTCGACGATTAGCTCGGAAAGGGAAAATTTGAAGAATAATGACGTCATTTTTTTTGCAGGAAAAACCAGACTCAGTATGTTCTTTTTAATAGGTATGTCCCCTTTACCAATACCTTTTTGCTAAGATATCCAATAATTCATAATTTTTCTACTCTGTTTCCTTTATGCTTGACTGCGGTCAGCATACCATTCTTCTAAGATGCATTAAATTAAACGACTTTTTTGCTTAATAGGTGGTCTGATTATAACCGCTCTTGCATCCTGTTTGATAGTTGTATATGTTTTCATTCATAGGAAGCGTGCAAAGGCAAAATAAGAGCAAGAAAAAGACATCAAACGCTTTCTGAAAAACAATGGAAATCTTGCACCGATTAGATACAAATACTCCAGCATCAAGAAAATGACAAACTCATTCAATGAAAACTTGGGAAGAGGAGGGTTTGGCAATGTTTACAAAGGACAGTTTCCTGACGATCGTCTTGTGGCAGTGAAAGTCTTGAACGATTCAAATGGGAATGGGGAAGATTTCATGAATGAGGTCGCCAGTATTAGCAGAACTTCTCACATTAACATTGTGGCGCTGTTGGGGTTTTGTTTTGAAGGTTCGAAAAGAGCTCTCATTTATGACTACATGCCTAATGGTTCTCTTGAAAAGTTTATTAGCACCACTGCTTCCTCGTGTCAAGAATCTGGGTTGGGATGGGATAAAGTGTTTGAGATCTGCTCTTGGGATAGCTCGAGGGCTTGAATACTTGCATCAAGGTTGTAATACGAGGATTCTGCATTTGGACATCAAGCCTCAGAACATTCTTCTGGATAAGGACATGAATCCAAGGATTTCAGATTTTGGGCTTGCTAAATTGTGTCCGAATAGATCAAGCATAGTCTCTATGATGGGGGCAAGAGGTACTATATGATACATTGCCCCTGAAGTGTTTTCTAGAAACTTCGAAGAAGTCTCTTACAAGTATGATGTGTATAGTTACGGAATATTGGTTTTGGAGATGGCTGGAGGAAAGAAGACCATTGATCCAAGAGATGTAGATTGCACAAGTGAAATATATTTCCCAAATTATCTCTACAAGGAAGTTGAGGTCAATGTGGAAAGAGATGGAAATATTTCCAAAGCAATGAATGAAGAATCAGAAAGCCAACCTTTGAAGAGAAACATGATCATTGTTGGGTTGTGGTGTATTCAGACAAAACCCAAGGACCGACCGTCGATGATGAGGGTGGTAGAAATGTTGGAAGGGAAGCTCGGGACATTGGAGGTTCCACCTAAACCTTGCCTTCAACCATCCCCAAGAGCAGCACCAACCTATTCAACTTCCGAATCTTTCTAGTATTTTGCTTGAATATGGCAAGTTATGTGAAAAATGTAGCATTATTAAATAGCAATGGTCTTGTAGACAAGTGTTAAGGGTCACAATTAGATAAATAAAAACAAAATTTTGATGAATTTATATATCCATGATTATATACATTATATGAGAAGTTGAGGAATGTATTTCCAACCAGCACACTTCCAAATTTTAGGCTCAACCTGATTCCATCATTTACTAGGATTATAGGTCCAACGAAGAAGATGAAAGCGAACACGTTAAGAGAAATTTGATCAACGTTGGGTTGTGGCGCATTCAGACAAACCCTTAGGACAGACCGTCGATGATGAGGGTGGTAGAGATGTTGGAAGGGAAAGCAATTGAGTGACTGGAAAGCAATTTGATAAAGCTACTATGATTATTACTTTTGTTAAGTTTAACATTATTCTTCTTCACACCCTAATCCTAGAGCAAATGGGACAAGCTTTGGTATGTAAAAACTATTATCTACAGCAAAATAGGGGTCTACCAAAGTAAGGATTAATATGTGCAAACAATCCCAGGCCAAGTTCAGACTTTTGTCAAACGTTTTGAGTGCCAAGTTAGAGGTAAAGGCTCAGTAGAATATCATTTGAGACTTCCGTCGAACAGGTGGAATACAAAATTCAAATGTATAGTGGGCCAGAGCAGATTTTATATACAGTACTGATAACTTCCAACTTCACTCTATTTCACACGAATTCTAGTTGATTTTAGAGCAATTCATCAATTAACAAAATTAGAGGAAAGTAATAGAAAATCTGAACAAAATAGACAGTCACTGAAATAACATGGACAACTCAATTAAAAACCTAGATTGATTCCCCAATATATCAATAGCAAGATAAGATAAGATACCTGGATGCGTGCCGCCTTTGCCCAAGAAGTTGCGGAAGCTAAACAGAGAATTGTAAAACCGAAATGATTGGATAGACAGCAACTACTAAAACCGGTTTGGAGTTTGGACCGGCTCCACACGTGGCGGCTGCCTCAATTTTTATTAAGGGCGTGTTCGGTTAGGCCGGTCCAATTTGGACAGATATAATTCTCGAAAGATTTTGAAATTCCCTTCGGTTTGCTTGTTTTCGTCCCAATTTGGATATATATTTAAATTCGAAATTAAATAGATTTAAAAAATTTATAGTAGTATTTTTTATTTTCTAAAAATTTTATAAAGAGAAAAAGAAAGAAGATTTGACATAAAGTGATTGAAAAAGTAAAGTGAAAAATAGTATTTCGGTCAATTTAATTATAAGAAAATATCATATCTAATATTAAAGTGAAAGATAAAAAAAAACTAGTATTAATATTCAGCATCTAGATACAAAACTCCAAAAATACCCTCCATGCATTGGGGACATTTTTCGTGCAAAATTGTGATGAATAGTGAAAAAAGTATCATGAATGTGATTACGCCTTAGCTCAAGGACTATCCATAATATTTTTAAGATAGAACTACATAAAATAAAATCTGATTTTCACTTCATCTGTCCTTGAAAATTTATCACTTATTTTCATTTTCGTCTGTCTCTAAAAATTTATCACATTTCACTTTTATCATTTTTAATAGTAAACCTCAAAAGTATCATGAATGTGATTACGCCTTAGCTCAAGGACTATCTATGATATTTATAAGATAGAACTACATAAAATAAAACCTGATTTTTCACTTCATCTGTCCTTGAAAATTTATCACTTATTTTCATTTTCGTCTGTCTCTAAAAATTTATCACATTTCACTTTTATCATTTTTAAGAGTAAACCTCATATTTCATTAATTTCATTCTCGCTACATTTTAATACTCCCTTTATCCAATTTGGTCCATCATTAAGTAAATCAATTACACAAATTTTATGTGAGGACACTCTATTCCACGTTACTATAGAGAATTCAAATAATATTAGATATCAAAATGGATCTTTTGGTCTATCATTAAGGACATCATTTACACATCTTAGAAATTTTATTCCATCTTACTACTTTTATTTAATTAGCAATGTGTGGCTAATTAGTCTACATTCATATATATTATTAGTTTTATTTTACTAGTAATTTGATACTAATTTTACAGTTTCTTTTATAACATGTAGAAATTGATACTCCATTAATCTTCTATTTTCAGATAATGAATCTTCAATTTCTAGAAATTTAATTCTTATCATCTGTTGTTTTCCGCTAGTCAATTTGATGGAGTATATTTAACCAATACGTTTGTGTCTTTAACTCAAAATTACGAGTAAAATATAGTGTTTAAATATTCTAGGGTAAACGTTAACTCGAAATTACGAGCACAAATAGGTAAGAAACTCTAAAGTAAAACTAATTTAGGATATAGGTGGTTTTTTCGTTTGATCGATCTCTATCATTCCTTTTACTTTGAACTCATTTTCTCCATTTTCTTAGAGTTGCACCAAAACAACTCAATAAGCATCATATCCAACAAAATAACAAAACTAGGCAAAGCTCATTTCAAGCTTGATTTGCATTCACAAGTAATAACATCAAAACAAACCAACAAAGTGTTGAATAATCCATGTTTGTTGTAGAAAATTCATACTACTTGACATATGACTGTTGCGACACAAATACAAAAAATGCAATCCCTGGTTCATATCTCCAAGACCAAGTCAATTAGCCAATCACGTGGTAGATTCCATTCCAAATTTAACATGGCCACAACTTAACAAGATTCATGGGAAAAAAAAAAAAACCATTCCATCCCAACTTATTGAACTAAAAAAAACAACAGTCATATAACTAAGTTTTTCTTCATCTCATTCCTCAAGAATTAGACATGAACCTCCACACTCTCTCTTTCCGCATATTATCTCTCATCATCATCATCATCTCCTCGAAAATCTGCCGTGGAGCAGAATACCTATACGAAGCTTGTGTGCCGGAGAATTGCGGCAACGCTCCCAACATAAGCTAAAAATGTGAAATTAGTAAAGAATGAAAGATATTAAAAAAAATGATTGAAGTATTGTTAGTGGAGAATGAGCTCACCTTAAAAAGAGAGAAAAAAATCTTGCTAAAAATAGAAATAGGCCATTTTTGTGGGAAAGATAAAAATGGAAATAGAAAACTATTTTTATGAGATGGAGAGAGTATTTAAGGACTAATATTTCAATAAATATATTCAATTTTCATACAGCTACATCATTTGTTTTAAAATTTATTTTGTTTTCTCTCTATTAACATATTAAGTCAAACCAATAACCTATTATCCATTACAAAAAAGGTCAGTCAGTTGATCCTACCTATATGGTACTCCCTCCGTTAGCGAATAGGAGTCCCGTTTTTCCATTTTGGTCCGTCCACGAATAGGAGTCCCGGTTCATAATTACCATAAATGGTAAAGAGGCCCCACATTCCACCAACCCATTCCACTCACATATCATTTAAAACTAATATATACAAGTGGGACCCCTATTCCACTAACTTTCTTCCATTCACTTTTCTTAACATTTCTTAAAACCCGCACCGATAAGAAATGGGACTCCTATTGTTGGACGGAGGGAGTATATAATATCAATGTCCATCTAATCCATAAACGCCATAGCTGTTATTCTCATGATTAATGTGTGACGTTAAAGACATACTCTCTCCGGCCCTGAAAAGTATGAACTATTTCTTTTTTAGTCCGTCTCTAAAAAGTACGAACTTTCTAATTTTGAAAACTTTTTTCTCTTTAATGAAGTGAGAATCATTCTCTACTAACAATACTTTAAAAACTTTTTCTATCTCTCTCTTACTTTTCTAATTACGCATTAAAACTTATGTTAAACCAAATGTTCATACTCTTTAGGGACAGAGAGAATATCAATTATCTTCCTTTAAGGGTGAACACCTTCGTTGGTCACGACTGACCTTTTTTTTTCAACCACTACTCCAAGTCGGCCCAAATATACTCGTTGGTCATGGCTGTCTTCCAAGGGCCACCACTACGAGTTGTTTGGGTCTCAATGAAAGCATTGACCAAATAGGAAACTTCAACCCAAAAGACTAGTTTGTCGTGAATAAGAGTTCGGTTAATCTATAAACCCCAATTGCTCTCGTAACCGATGCGTGACGCTATAGGATATAAGTATAGGCGATATTATGAGAGTGTAGTCTTCAATGACTAATTCCAAGTCAACTAGCACGTTGTATATGAAAGAGGACTGTGATTATGGCCTATTTGAAGCGCATGATTTTCTTGAAGCAATTCAAATTATGGCTTCTACCAAAAATCTGCACTCACTCCTTTTCCTAATCTGCCATCTCCTTTTTCTGATCAAAGTTGAATCAAAATGCGAGAAATCCTACCCCTGCAGAAATTTCAGCATCGAATTCCCCTTCACCGATATAAATCACCCCAAATGCGGATTAATCCCAGTCAATTGCAGCCTCCCTCACAAAAATCCACTAATTTACCTGCGAGAATATCCGATGGATCTGCTTGGGAAAGTTTCAGACAACAAATTTCTGATCCACGATACTGTTCTAGCAAACTACTTCAATGGAAGAAGCTGTAACTCCTTCGCAAACGTATCGCTGCCAAAATCTCCTCTGGTTTCGTTTTCGTACTCTCCTAATCTCACCACCTTCAACTGCTTCAATTCGAGTCAAAGAGTTGTACATTACTTCAAGCACTACGACTACGAGAATATAAGCTGCGATATCTTAGAGATTTATTACAAGAGAGAAGCGACAGAGGAAGCTCCTGCGGTAATTGATGATGTGCTTCCAGGATCGGGATGTACAATGAATCAAATGCCATTTAGGTCTGCCCAAAATTTCTCTGGTGATGTGTTCGATTTGTTTAGTTCGAATTTCACTCTAGAGTGGAGTTTATCTGAAGAATGTTATGATTGTTATGAGCGAGGAGGGCAGTGTCTCACTAACGACAGCAATCAGTTTTACTGCCGTAGAGAACGAGGTAATGTTTCATCTTGATTTCGATTAAATCATGTTTTTGTCTGCATTTTTTACGTAGTAGTGTTGTAGGAGTAGTGAATGGTAAAATAATCTGCCAGAAACGGGCCCAGTGCGACCGACTCGTGGCAGGGGTAGCAGTCAGAATTAAAAACTAGGAAACTTAACCATAGTAGATCACCAAGCACAGTTCTCTTATAAACCTTCTTTTTCTCTTACATGGACGCCACCGCCTCTCTTGCTCTTTTTCTTCCTCCCCTTCCATCTTCATCTCTTCAAATCTGCTGATTCGAAATGCTCAGATTCCTTAAAGTGTGGAGATCACACTCTCAACTTCCCATTAACAAGAGCTGATGATCCCGACTGCGGATTAATCGCTGTTGATGGCTGTGATTCGGATGATCAAGTGATCCATTTAGGTGGTGAAAATCTTGGCTTCTCTATTTTAGAGTACAATTCATCAAACAAAATCTTGATTCGTAATCCTCAGCTTGAAGCTCAATTGCTTAACAAAAGCTGCTTTTCTTTCATGAATCAATCCATGCTTCGATCTCCTTCGATTTCAGTCTCATTCTGTCCAAATCTCACCTTGTTCCCCTGCAACACCGAACCTACTGATATGTCTAAATTTGATGAATACTTCGAAAACTATAGCAAGATAGAGTGCCTCTACACTGTGTACGTACTATAAAATCCCATTGTCCGATGGTGCTCCTTCCGAGCAAATTGAACCTCCGGAAGGTTGTTCGTTAGTTCAGCTGCCTATAAAATCTTAGTCGAAACTCTGATGATTTGTTCAGTGTGATAACTGCTGATTTTACTCTTGAATGGGATGTTTCTTATGAATGTGTTAGTTGTTTCAATGAAGGAGGGCAGTGTTTCACTGCCAACAATAACACATTCTACTGCAAACGAGGTATCATTTGTTTGTGTCTAGAAATTTTTGGCTCTAACACGAATGAATAGACTGTCTGTGCTCTATACATTTCTAAATCCATGCCTAGTCGTGTTGTTTGCATCAATTTTTTGGCATTGATCTAACTACCAGAAATGGTGATTTCTTTGTTTGAATTCTGTTTCAGAAAATAAGTTGAGGATGATATTATTAGCTACATGTAAGCTAACTCTCTCTACATTGATTAAAAGCATACAAATTCTGTGATTTGTGTAACTTGATTTGTTCTTGATTTATGATAATCAGTGGTACCAGTGATAGCCTCTCTTGCATCCTGTCTGATAATTGTATTGATTTTCATTCGGAGGAAGCGTGAAAAGGCAAAGCAAGATCGTGATCGAGACATCGAACTCTTTCTAAAGGACAATGGGAATCTTGTACCAATGAGATACAAATACTCCAGCATCAAGAAAATGACCAATTCATTTAGTGAAAAATTAGGAAGAGGAGGATTTGGCAGTGTTTATAAAGGACAATTTCCTGACGGTCATCTTGTGGCAGTGAAAGTCTTGAATGAATCAAATGAAGACGGGGAAGATTTCATGAATGAGGTCGCTAGCATTAGCAGAACATCCCATGTTAATATTGTTGCGCTGTTGGGGTTTTGTTTTGAAGGTTCGAAAAGAGCTCTCATTTATGACTTCATGCCTAATGGTTCTCTTGAAAAGTTCATTGGCAACAATGCTTCCACATCTCAAGAGTCTACGTTGGGATGGGATAAATTGTTTGAGATCACTCTTGGGATAGCTCGAGGGCTCGAGTACTTGCATCAAGGCTGTAATACAAGGATTTTGCATTTGGACATCAAGCCTCAAAACATACTTCTGGATAAGGACATGAACCCAAGGATTTCAGATTTTGGGCTTGCTAAAATGTGTCCAAATAGGTCAAGTATAGTCTCCATGTTGGTGGCAAGAGGGACAATAGAATTTTGCTTGTATATTTATGTTGACATGTGAAGTATCTAGCTACATTAGAAGGAAAAATTAAAGAAAAATATTTCATTGCAAGAGTCATTGTTAAGAAAAATTTAAGGAAATCCACTTAGCTAGATTAGAAGTTTCATCGAACAGGTTTAGGCAGCACAATCTCTATTGGGACTTATGTCGAAAAGCTTGAGTACAAAATAAAATATGACATAAAAACACCAAAAGTTGGAGAATTTCCATTTAAAATCCTAAATTCTAAACCATATGCATACCACGACAGAAAATGGAAGGAAATCTTCAAATTTATTTATTGAGTTAAGGCCAAAATTAGTCCTAAACATATGACCATTTTATCTTTTTGGTCCTAAACTTTATCTTTTAGATTTTTTGGTCCTGCACATATGGAAATTTGATCATTTTGGTCCTCCGTCAATAGTTCCGTTAATTTTTTAACAGTCAACGCGTTTTGCCCAATTTTGACCAGATTAGAATCATTTTAATTTCCTAATTATTTTAACAAATAATTTTGCCCAATCCCCAGACCCCGGCGACTCGCCTACTGCTCCGACGCGGCCGCGCCACCCAAGCCCCAGACTCCCCTCCACCTCCGCCCCCTGCCTTCCGCACCACTCTCTCGGACCTCAATCGATGGCACGCGTGGGCCAAAACCCAAGCCTCCTCTGTGGGCTTCACATTCTCCGCCCTCGACGGCGACCCAGACTCCTCCCTCCTACTCCGCGAGCTCAATTGGCTGGTCGAGGACGCCGTCGAGCACCCCGCCCTACTCTCGACGGAAAGCAATGCCGCGGCAGAGGCAACAATTAGGGCGCGGTTGGAGGAAATGTACGAGCTGTGGAGGCAGAGGATCAAGGGCCGTTTCAGTACGTGGTCGGGTGCGAGCACTGGCGCGATCTCATTCTCAGCGTCGAGGAAGACATTCTCATCCCCCGCCCCGAGACTGTGGCCGTCGTCGATCTCGTCGACCGCGTCGTGAAGCCCGATTCGGAATTGGGGGAGGGTTTGTGGGCGGATTTGGGGACCGGCAGCGGCGCGCTCGCAATTGCGGTGGCTAGGGTTTTGGGCGGCGGAGGGAGGGTTTTGGCGGTGGATCTGAGCCCCGTGGCGCATTACAACGTGGAGAGATACTGCCTCGAGGGGAGAGTGAGTGTGAGATTGGGGTCGTGGTTTGATCCTCTCAAGGATGTGGAAGGAGAATTGAATGGAGTGGTTAGCAATCCGCCGTATATTCCCTGCAAAGACATTCATTCTCTGCAAGCAGAGGCTCTAGACACGATATTTCAGATTGAACATGAGTTACAAAACTGATTGGGCAAAATTAGGAAATAATTAGTGACTTAAAATTATTCTAATCTGGTCAAAATTGGATAAAACGTGTTCGACTGTTAAAAAATTAACAGAACTATTGACGGAGGACCAAAATGATCAAATTTCCATATGTGCAGGACCAAAAAATCCAAAAGATAAAGTTTAGGACAAAAAAAAAATGGTCATATGTTTAGGACCAATTTTGGTCTTAACTCTTACTCCCACCGTCCCGCTTTAGCAGTCCCATTGACTTTTCTGCCATCTTTTTGTAAAAATGATAAAAAATAGTTAAAGTTGAGAAATGGTAAAATAAGAGAGGTGATAATGTAGATAAAACTCTTCTCTATATTATTCTCCTCTTAATTTATCATTTCTCCTCTTTAATTATTTTTTATCATTTTTACAAAACTATGCTAGAAATAATTGATCGTCCACCAATAAATAAATACGAAGGAGAGTATTTATTATTATAAATATAATCAGTAACCACCAATTTCATTTCCAACATGTTAACAAAAGAATGCACTCGTTTTTTTTCCTATTTAAACAATGAATTAACTACACAAAATATTATCGATTTTAATATTCGATATCCAAAACAATCACCTAATTAAGGAAGAACAATAGAAGGAGAAGCAACGAGAACAAAAGAATGGCAGCAATTGAACAAGATGAGCTAACCTATACTACTCTAACTCCACTCGGTCTCTTCCCTTCCATCGCATCCTTCTTATCCCGGCAGTCGGAGCAGAGGAACGGGCCTTGCCATGGCTTCAAACTCACCGAGAATATCGAGCCAGCATGAACCGAGACTCCCTCGTTCGGTGCCAGGTCAGCTTGGCAAACGGCGCACGTAAAAAGACCGCCCGTCTGCGCAGTCGGCTCGTCATTTCCAAGCCTGCCATTTTTTAATAAATAAGATCAAGATTTTGTACAACTTCACATATTACTATTATTGTTGACCCTATTTTACGAGGTCTTTGCATTTCCAAACAGGGGCGGACGCAGAAAAAAAAAATGAGACAGATACTAAATTTTCTAAAATTTTTGTTCGAAATTTCAAAACGACAACTTTCTTTCTATTGTACGATAATTCACACAAAATACCGAGATAATTTGATAATTTGATATACATGATTTGATGGATCGAAAAACTTTGAGCTCGTTTGACCATCTAATCCTTCGGAAACTCATATTAACTCAAATAACGGTAAGGAAACGGGTTTTTAGGTTGCACACTGACCTTTCAGCAAGCATTGCTGATCCTTCTTCGAATAGCTCTTCAACGATACCCACTGCGGATAGCTTCTTTGTTAATTTGTTGGATTTCCAAGACTTTTTCCGGAAAAACAAAGCCTTGAGCTTGTTGTGCTTCACGGGCGGGGGAGAAGGCGGCAGTTTGTTATTGTCCGGAGGAATTATATCGACGACTATGCAAGTCGTGTCATCCTTGAGCCCACGCGCCCTCAACGTTTCCTATACAATAGCGTTTTGATGTAATGAGATAATGGAATGCCATAAAGGGCTTATGATGACTATGAATAGATTCATGTAAATCGAGATTTACACGAATCTTCTCTTTATGGTAAAACTAACAATTTTTTTTGTCGTATAGCCAAAAAGAGAAGATTCGTGTAAAATAAAGACAAAGGGCTTTTGAGTTCGGTATCG
Organism: Salvia hispanica; assembly: GCF_023119035.1. Taxonomy (NCBI): domain Eukaryota; kingdom Viridiplantae; phylum Streptophyta; class Magnoliopsida; order Lamiales; family Lamiaceae; genus Salvia; species Salvia hispanica. The sequence continues at coordinate 36,874,141 of NC_062967.1, forward strand.
GTACCTTCACCACTAGACGAGCAGCAAGCTCCGCAGGCAATCCATGGCACGATTTTGCAGCCATTTCTGATGACAATGCATCCCAGACGCCATCAGAGGCGATTATCAGCCTTCCGCCTTTACTTGATAGCTTCACGTAAACGAACAAAGTCAGTTGTTTCGGAAAGAAATTTGTCATGCTAAAACAAGAAAGTACTGAAGAGGTATAAAAGCTACCTTTACTTGCTTCACATAGGGTATTGGAACGATAAATTCGCCCACATCCATGTCACCAATTGATCGAGAAAGACACAAACCGCCTGGCCAACAACGAAGAGGACCAATCTGAAGAGGCAATTAAGGCGAGAAAATCACTATTTCTCCTCAATCCAATAACGAGCTTTCTAGAATAAACGGATGCAGATCATACCTCAGTCCCGCCAAAAATGCTAAGCCTCCCCACTTCGCCTCCACTGGCAGTGACACGCTCTCTTCTGTAAGTTTAGAAAGCGAACGGATTTTCAGTGAGAGAAGTATACGAAAAGCAAGAATTTAACATTACACTCGGAGAAAAGGAACTAACTCCTCTGCATTTTCTTCAAGTCTATGATCAACGGTCAAGATGGAAACACCGCCACCCTGAGCATCTAAAATGCAGCGCGAATCTCCAACAGATGCGACAGTAACTGTCCACCCGTCAATAATCACAAATGTAGCTGTAGTGCCAGAAGTCTTTCCTGCAGAGGAGACGAGATTCAGTTAATTATTTAAGCACATAAAAATAAGTCTTCGACAGATCAAAAAATCAGTTAAATAGTGCAGGATCCGTGCCTTTGGCCTGAAATTCCTTGTCGGTTTTCACAAAGCCGGCAACCAAAGCTCTAGGTAAAGCATGTAGCCATTCATCCCGTCCAAGTCCACGAGGCATGGCATTTAACACGTAGTTTAACAAATGGTCTCGCGAAAATATTGCAGCTGCACTCCCATTATGCCCATCGAATATCTACAAATTCATAGATTAAATCCCATCAAACAAAGGCCATAATCTTTTAAAAGATTTTTTCAAGAATCATCAGCAAAACTCCAAAACTGATCTAATAGACCCTAAGTTTCATCGACAACCTTTTATTGATGCAACGAATCAAAGATAGTAAATTCTCCGAAACACCAAATCCACAAATTGATAGAATAACTCCAATTATACAAAAAGACATTTTTCAAAAATCATCAGCAAAATTCCAAAACTGAGTTAATTGACCCTATGTTGCACAGACAACCTTTTAGTACACGCAACGAATCAAAGATAGTAAATTCTCCGACACACCAAATCCACAAATTGATAGAACAACTCCCAATATACAAAATCCAATCATTTATGAAAAGATCTTTTTCAAGAATCATCAACCAAACTGAGCTAATAGTTTGGTAGGGGTGATAACTCATCTAGGGATGGAAATCTATGAACAAGGTCATTTTTGTTCATAGATTTCCATCCCTAGTGGAGTTATCACCCCTACCAAACATGGCCTAAGTTTCACCGACAACCTCTTTATTAGGACACAACGATTCAACGATAGAGATTCTCCAACATACAGAATCTCAAACAGATTTTGCTCAATAAAACACAAGCAAGTGACTAAACACAATCATCACTTCATAAAACTGAGACAAATAAATGGATCACATACTCCAAAAACAGAGAACGACGTTGATGGATTTCCAGCAACTCGCTGGCAATCAGTCTTCATCAAGAAATAATCCTCCCCTTTCCTTGACTGAGCTGCAGAGCCATATCTCACCGCGGGCCTCTCCATTTTCTCATTCCTCAGCTCCCTATTGATCAGTGCAGCTAATGGCACAAGATCATGGTATTCATATCTATCCCCCCTCGACCCCATAACTAAATCCCACAGCTCTTTATCTCCGAGCTCAACTAATTAACCGAACTTCAAACCTTCTTCAAATCGCAGATAACATTCGAATCACCCCGATCCCCACCATCATATCCACTAAACAAGACTCAACTTCAATCCCCACAGCCCTTTTTCACTTTTTTTTCTCCAAGAAAAGTGAAATTCACACACACACACACACCACGAACAGAAAAACCCAAAACACCCAGAAATAGATAAACACTATATCTCCAACCCCACTTCAACAAAATCCAATCTTTTCAGCAGAGAAACAAAACCCCTTCAAATTCAGAACTTCTTCACCTGCAATCACAAATTGTGGCCAAATACACAATACTATCAAAATAAGATCTCAAATCCCAACAACACAGCAATGAATTGAAGAGGAAATAATTAAAAGATTCCAACAAGAAAGGAAACTTGGGATTACCTAATAAGAAGACAGGAAGACTTCCAGTGTGTGCACTGTGTTTTTTTCTTTAATTCAGCAAAAGAGAGTGGCAATATGCAGAGGGATCTGATGGTGACTGGAAAATCAAACAAATCCACAAGAAAATTTGAAGGAATATGAAGCGAAATTCACATGGAAATGGACCAAACGCGGATTGGTGACAAGGAAGTGACCTCAAGTCACCACAGCTCCACGCTGCCTACTATGTTACACAGCTTATTAGTGAGAACTTACTACTTTTATGTTTAAATGACTCTTTTCTTCCTCACTTTGCATCATAGTATCTGGAAAAAGATTTAAAGAACTTATTTGTTTAAGATATGAAATATCTAATTTTTATCAAATCATAGACAAATCTACAAATACTAAAAAAAAAAAAAAACATTACAAAAATGAACTAGCTTTGTAAACGAATACAGTTAATCAAAGCTCGTATCGGAAAAAAACTTATCCAACAGGAACGAAGCTACTTGACATCTACGTTGGCAGTCGGCACAAATGTCCCACCTCAAAATTTAATTCTTTATGCTATTTTGATTTTTGATCTTTAATTTGTAACTTTTTTTTTAATCAAAATTCTTATATACGCTGCTTCTCAAATCATCAAAATCAAATTTTACTCATATTTCCCTATCTAAATAGAATTCAAGGCTCTATCCGCCCGTAGCTTAATCACAGTGCAAATGAGCCGAACTTGAGCTCATATTGGTATTTTGTTCATTGGACTTTAGCATGTTAGTAAACTTTTTAATTAGTAATTTTGTTCATGAATCTTCAATCTAGCCTGCTAACATTTGGTTCGGTTCGATTCATGACCTCATCTACAATCCTAGATTGAATTCTGAGTATATCTTTTAACTAGAAAGCAAGAATGAATTTCAAAAACAAAAAAACACGTCCAATACTCGACCAACTCGCGAGCTTGTTTGAGAACTTGTTAATCGAGTTTCTCCATGAATCCTCAATCGAACCGGCCAATATTCGACCCGGCTCAGATGATATACGGTCATATTCTGGAATACATTTTTCAAAAGTGAGATTTAATTCAATTAAAAAAAAAAAAAAAAGTGAGTTTTTTAAAAAGACAAATCAAGATATTCTACACTGTGTAACAAGATAAGTAGATTCAGATTCCCGCTTGGAAAATCCAGATGCAAAAAATTGACTTTTACCCCCAAAATTTCGAGACTTTGCTGTGATTAGCAGTAATTAATTTCCCGAGAGCATCGCTTCAATGGATCCCACTCTCGATTCGCGTCAAAATCCCAACTGAAGAAGAAAAACCCTAGAAATTCCAATTGCATTCCCCTTCAAACACGGTCAATTTTGGTCGAAACGCATACCAATTCCTTTCAACTGGAGTGTCAGCAACGCCCCAATTCAACCTCCATTTCTCCATATATATATTTAATTTCGACATGTATGCGTATTTGTAGCTGAAGGTGGAATTTTGTGAAGGTTGATTTGATACCTCATAGCTCAATTTTTTTATTCGTCGGAGTAAACCCTAGAAAATGGTCGCCGCCGCGCCGTGCGACCACCGGAGCGCGAAGGAGGTCATTTTTGACGCCTCCGCCGGTGCTTCTGCAGGTAATTGTTTCAGTAATTTACACTCGCTGAAATTCGAATTTGTGTTTCTGTGTTTGATCCGGTGATGATTGATGGATTTGGTGTTAACTGTTTGCTTGATTGAATTTTTAGGGGCAATTGCAGCTACATTCGTGTGCCCCTTGGATGTGATAAAGACGAGGCTTCAAGTCCATGGCCTCCCTGAAATGCAGCCGTCTGGTCGTAAAGGTTCGAAATCTTGTGATTTTTAGGTTTTGTTTGAAAAGGTTAACTTACAGTACTAACTTACTAAGATCAGCTCTGCTTAATTAGCTTATGATGTGTGTTTTTTTGTGGTGAAATTTAGGTAGTGTGATCATTGTGAGCCTGCAAAATATTGTTCGAAACGAAGGTTTGAGGGGACTTTACCGTGGCCTAACGCCAACTTTGACGGCATTACTTCCAAATTGGGCTGTGAGTGGTGTCTTTCAATCATTGAAGTCGCCTGTAACCTGTTTCATTTTTGTAACAATAGTTCACTATTATTTTTGGCTATGTTAGTGATGCTGATTTAATAGCTTCGTATTTGTTATGATGACTATTAGAAGCACGCGGTGACTTAATTTATGGCTGAAGCAGTTTTCTAGGAGTATTTGTTAATCCTCCTTTATACGAATTCAGTTTCACTACATCATACATGTCTGTGAAATTCTACTCAATAGCAGTAGTAGTGATTTAGAATCTCATTTCTTGCTTTTTTGTATATTTGAGATTAATATTTTATTGTCCTTGTTTTCTTTGGCCGTGATCTTTCCTTATCATTTTGTCTTTTAAGAAGACGACACTTCACATGTTCGAATCAGATTAAGTATCTATTTATTTAATACTTGTCCGCTGACTTGCAAAAATGATATTCCTTGTTGCAGCCGTTTTTACAAATTTTCATCTTTGAGGAAAATTGACAAGTTCTCATTGATCATTGCAGGTATACTTCACGGTTTATGGGCATCTTAAAGAGCTACTACATACATATGGTATGTCTCACACAGCTTCAGAAATTGCTGTACGTAAAGAATGTAAAGAATTCTATTTTGGAATGATCTTACATATATTTTGCAATTATACAGAGGGCAGCAACAACAGCGACCAGCTTTCAATTGGTTCAAACATGGTAGCTGCCGCAGGAGCTGGTGCTGCAACATCTATCGCAACGAATCCTTTGTGGGTTGTTAAGACCCGACTTCAAGTAGGTTGGAATGTTGTTTATAAATTGGATGCTATATAGTTGGTGGGGGATGGGGCATTGTTGGGGCAGATATTTGAGATTAATACTTCTTATTCCACATTCGTGACGACATGTAATTTGTAGTATTTCATAAATCTTGTGATTCCGTTGTGAGCTGCATCACTTACAGTATTGGCTTTTGGACTTGTATATTCATCTAGTTTTGGCTCGCTCGAAACTAATTTGGACTTCATCTCTGTTCTTAGACACAAGGAATGAGGCAAGGTGTAGTTCCTTACAAGAATATATTTTCGGCTTTGAGTCGAATTGCCCGTGAAGAAGGATTCCGAGGATGGTACAGGTTAGTTCGTGCTTGAACACACAAAAATTTGAACAATTATCTACCACTGAGAAGGGCCGAGCAAAATTTCCGGGTTCACGTTGTAAATTGGTATTTAATTCTCCTTTTGTTGTACAGTGGTCTTCTGCCTTCGTTGGCTGGAATCAGTCACGTAGCTATTCAGTTCCCTGCGTATGAAAGAATGAAATTCTCCTTAGCTAAACGAGGTATGACAACACATTTCCACTTCATTTCTGGCTTTTTCTGATGTTCTAGTGTACACGTTCTGTGTTAATATACATCACTAGAGCCGAGCATTCTCGTTAGATGTGTGGAACTATATAACTGAATGCATACTCGTTATTTTTGTGTTTCCATATTTGGAAGGTAATAAACGGGATAACAACTGAAACCATATTCGTTATGCTTTTGTTTCTTAATTTGGAAGGGAATAAAAGCGATAACGAGCTCAACCCCGGGGAACTGGCAATTGCCTCCTCATCTTCAAAGGTCGTCGCCTCTCTATTAACTTATCCTCACGAGGTATGGTTTCCTTCCATTATCTTAATACTATTACACATTTATCTAGTAAAAAAAAAAAGAAAAAATACATATTTTATGAATACTCAAACTTTCTCTAGGTTATTCGTTCGAGGCTGCAAGAGCAAGGTCAAGTGCGGGGCTCTCAGCCAAAGTATTCCGGTGTCATTGATTGCATCAAGAAAGTTTTCAGACAGGAAGGACTAGCCGGGTTCTATCGTGGCTGTGGTACAAATCTCCTACGAACAACTCCATCCGCTGTGATTACATTCACCAGTTACGAGATGATACACAGATTTTTGCTGCAACTATCGCCTCCAAAGGAGAAGCAGCATCCGAAACCTCACCCCAAACCCGATTCTGGAGCCAATTCTCCAAAGGGATCGACTAGCTCCGGAGAAGAAGATGATTCAGACCTATCTGTAAACCCATCTAAAGAAAGAACTATTATTCCTTTGGATAATACAGATCATAAGCTCACTGCTAGGCATTAGCTCACCTATTTTGTTTTACCAAAAGCTGAATTTTCACCTTCAATTTTGTTGTCAATAAAAAGCAAACTGCAAGTTTCTGTTTGTTGTATGTATACCATTGTTGGATGTATTAGACATATTGGTTTTGTCTTGTAATGTTTCAGAAATCCCAAGTGAGTTTTTATTGATCTTTTTTGAATTTTTGAAATTTTGCAGAAGTTCATTAATATACAAAAATCTCTTTATAAGAACATAAATTTTTCCTAGTTTCCTAAGCTTTTCTTCTCACACTATGAAGTATAAACCATTTCCTGCAAAAGCAATCTCTTTCTCTAACAAAACCTTTTTCAGTTAGATAGTATATCTTTGAGAGAAGCCAACACCTCAGCCATGGAAGGTCTCATCTCCTTCTCGAGCTGCAGGCACCGGAACGCTATCTCCGCGACTGAGGTAACCATCTCGGTGACTTCAGCGTCGAGGTTATACCCGAGAGACGGATCGGCCAGCTCATGAAACGCACCCCTCTGTATCCTCATCAGCGCCAAGTTGGCCAAGTTGATCTCATCCGTCCGCCTGCCTACATCCACAGCTGGCATAGACGAAATGAGCTCAGCGAGGACAACACCGAAGCTGTAGACATCGCTCTTATCCGTCACTTGGTAGCACATATGGTACTCGGGGTCGATGTACCCTGGGGTCCCTCCAGGGACAGTTGAGATATGACTCGCATTGTTCGGGAACAGCCTCGACAGCCCAAAATCAGCTACTTTGACGTGATAGTTTCCATCGAGTAATATGTTGTCTGTCTTGACATCACGGTGGATTATGTCCGACTTGTGGAGATAAGCCAACGCGGTCGCAGTTTCAACGGCAATCCTCATCCGAGTAGGCCATGGGAGGGGCGCTACGTCGGCTTTCTGGCCGTGCAGATGATCAGCAACAGTGCCATTGGAGATGTACTCGTACACGAGCAGAAGCTCCCGGCTTCTCCTAGAAGTGCAGCCATACAGACAGACAAGATTCGGGTGCCTTAAATTCGTAAGAATCTCGATCTCGTTCATGAACTGCTCCATTCTTCTGCAGTTCTGCTCGTAGAGGCGCTTTATCGCGACTTCCCTCCCATCTTGTAGCTTCCCTAGTACACAAAACGTTGATTTCGCCCTCGAGCATTAACCAATCTACAACTAGATTATAACTAACTGTATTCATTATGTAAACTACTTGAATGTTGATTTCTTACCATAGTATACTGTCCCGAAACCTCCATCACCGAGCTCTCTAGAAGGATCGAAGTTGTTGGTGGCAGCTTCGAGGTCTGTGTATGAGAAGATGGGGATGCCAAAGAAGGAGCTCGCACCATTGATGTCCGACTTTGAGGTCTCGAGAGACATTTTAGAGGCGCGAAGGTAGCCCCCACGGACCCTTCTCTTCAACAGCCAGATCATGTAGGAGACCAACAAGCATAGAAGAAACAATAGTCCACCTGCAGATATGGCTGAGTACCAACAAAAAAAACTAGTGGTTTAGATCCAAAAATCGTAAAGAGAAAGAGAAAGAGAATGTGTATAATACTTTACCTACTATCAGCAGCACCCGCTTATTTCTGTGTCTGTCTGCACACATATCATATGTGACACCATAGGAAAAAAAATTATGAGAGAATTGAGATGAAGATATGTACAAGAAACAGAGAAAATATATGAACAACTAAATTAGGCGAATGCGATTCATTCATCTCGGATTCATGAATTTATTCATGTGTAATTCTCACTATATCATCAGTTCAATCATGCTACACACACACGCACACAATTCAACAACATCAATTATGAAGTATAAATCCACGAGGTCATTTTAATTAAAACGGAAAAAAAGAAGCTTGCAAATAGATTTAATCTAGAGGAAGAGAGAGCATATGAAACAATACCTTTATTGCAGTAGAACTCGCTAGTGGAGTTACTAAAACACTGCCCTCCGCCAAAGTAACATTCAGAACAATTAGAAGAAACATTAAACCTAAGTGTAAAATCATCAGTTAACCGACTGAAGTTGAATTCAGAATTCTGATAGAGCTCAGCTATCGATACTCGAATCACTTGACGGAAATCGGTGAGAAATGTTAGACTGAGTTCTCCGCAAGGGTCGGACTTTAGGAACTTGGAATGGGAATGGAATGAAGCAGTAGTGATGATGATGAGAGAGTGGAGTAGAGAGAGAATCAGATAGTTGGGAAGCTTCATGCTGTGAATTTGTGTTTGTACACCACATGTTCCATGGATTACGTATAAGATGGTGGAGTTGAGAAGACGAAGACGAAGACTTGGTAAAGCATGTCAATTAACGTCTGAGACGAGTTATGACTTTTCAGTCTTTGGCTTTGCTTCGTTTCTTCCCTTTTTTGTAAATATAAATTATGCAAAAATCTATTATCCTACATTTTTTAAAACTCGGGTACCCGCGGATACCCGATCCGAAAATTTCGGGTACCCGATCCCGAATTTCCCAAAATCTAATACCCAATATTCGATCTGAAAATGATTCCGGGTACCCGAATACCTGACACGGGTATCCAGCCCCGAAAAATTGGGTATCCAGTCCCGATTTTGGACTTTTATTTTGTTTTTTTATTTTTTTAGGAAAATCAGCTAGAAACTTTTAAAAATACAAACTTGTAGTCCGAATTTGATAAAAACTTAAAGTAGTTCGAATTTAAGAGAAAAAAACTACTAGTACAAATTTTTAGAAACAAAAAATTCATAAGTTATAACACCCCTTATTCATCCATAATAAACATCACAATTCATACATTAACCCAAAATATGACTTAAGAGTGAAGGATTTTGGGAGTATATTTAATTATTTAATTTCTAAATAATAGAACAAATTATTTTATTAAATTTAAAATATGAAAAATCAGGTAATTCGAGTATACCAGATAATTCAAAAATCTTATATCCGAACCCGGTCCGAAACCCAAAAAATTGGATATCGGGTATCCAATTACCCGATATTTGGGGTTTGACACCTCTAATAGAAACTTTGAAAAGGTATAAATTAAAATACGTACCAAATTTGTAAAATAAGATAGAGAAAAAAAATTATTGGAATTAGTGTAAAGAAATTGTGAGATCCATTTCCTAAAAGTAAAACACGCGGATAATTTAATTTGACTTAAATTTGTAATGAGTCCATAAATATCCATTGGCTCGGGCGCTCGGCTATCCCATTGCCGGAGTCATGGATGGACTTACATTACCAACATATACAATTATACATCAATAACATATGCTAGTAGCAAAAAATAATCACATTGCCACCACCAATTGCTAAGGAAATACTCTACTAGCTAGCTCTCTTTCATCATATGCACATTCCCGCTGCCAATTGCTCAAAAATAGACAAGAAAAATACACATAGAACAAAGAAAGAATATATAAACCATTCTCACTCACTCACTCACTCACACACACACACACAAACACATATACACCATCTCATCCCCTAACACAAGTGTGATTCTTGATGTTGTAAGCCCACACCAACAACATCAAGAATCACCCGACCGAACTCGCCGTCGTCGAGGCGCTACTAATCCACGTGTCCGTCACCGCCGTCGGCGACGATCGATAAATCCTACTCTTCAGCAGCACCACCTCATCCGTCTCCGGCGACGGCGGTATCTTCCCGCCAGAATTCCCCTTCACCCCCTCGAAATCGCCGTCCCCTCCGCTCTCTATGTCGTGGAGGATCGCCACCACCTCCTCCATCGTCGGCCTCATGTCCTTATCCAGCTGCAGGCACCGGAAAGCCAGCTCCGCCACCGTCGTCGTCATCCTCGTCACCTCCGCGTCAGAGTTGTACCCGGTCGCCGGGTCGATCAGCTCGTCGAACGCGCATTTCTGGATCTTGCTCACGGCCAGGTTGGCCAGGTTGATCTCGTGCTTATGCCGGCTTATGTCGACGGCCGGCATGGACGAGATCAGCTCAATCAGCACGACTCCAAAGCTATAAACATCGCTCTTGTCTGTGAGTTGGTAGCACTGGTGGTACTCCGGGTCCACGTAACCCGGGGTGCCCTGGGGCGCCGTGGAGATGTGTGTCACGTCATTCGGGAAGAGCCGCGAGAGGCCGAAGTCGGCGACCTTCACGGAGAAGTTCGCGTCGAGGAGGATGTTGTTCGTCTTGACGTCGCGGTGGATGATGTCCGACTTGTGTAGGTACGCGAGCGCGGTGGCCGTCTCCCGCGCGATGGTCATCCGCATCGGCCACGTGAGGGGCGCCGAGGCGGCGCGCTGGCCATGGAGGTGGTCCGCCACAGTGCCGTTGGGGATGTACTCGTACACGAGGAGGAGCTCGCGGCTGCGCCGCGAGGTGCATCCGTAGAGCGAGACGAGGTTCGGGTGGCGGAGGCTCGTGAGGATCTTGATCTCGTTCAAGAACTGCTCCACTCGTCGGTAGTTGTGCTCGTAGAGTCGCTTGATCGCGACTTCTCGGCCGTCATGGAGCTTGCCTGGTTAAATTTGACCAAAAGCTAACGCACTTAATATGTAGGATAAATATTTTTTTAAAAGCAAATGTTCGGAACCAAATTTGGACTTTTAGTCTAATTAATTAATAACCCCTTTTTGAGATGAGTTGAGTGGTTACCGTAATAGACGGTGCCGAAGCCTCCGTCGCCGAGCTCTTTCGAAGGGTCGAAGTTGCCAGTGGCCTCGACGAGCTCGCTGTACGAGAAGATGGGAATGCCGAAGTTGAAGCTTCCGTCTTCGATATCCGCTTTCGAGGAGGGATCATAAGATAAGTTCCTTGAAAGAAGGTAGGATCCAACCTTCTTTTTCTTTCGCAGCCAAATATATAAGGCGCAGACAAGCAACAGAGCAGATCCAGGTATCACTGATTCATCATAAATCAAGAAATTATCAAGTTACATAAATCACAGAATTTGTATGCTTTTAATCAATGTGCGGAGAAAGAGAGAGTTAGCTTACATGTAGCTAATAATATCTTCCTCAAGTTATTTTCTGCAACAGAATTTAAACAAAGAAATCACCATTTCTGTTAGTTAGATTCATGCCAAAAAAAAATTGATGCAAACAACAAAACTAGGCATGGATTTAGAAATGTATAGAGCACAGACAGTCGATCCATACGGGTTAGAGCCAAAAATTTCCAGACACGAATAAACGATACCTCGTTTGCAGTAGAACGTGTTATTGTTGGCAGTGAGACACTGCCCTCCTCCATTGAAACAACCAACACATTCATCACAAACATCCCATTCTAGCGTAAAATTAGCAGTGATCATACTGAACAAATCATCTGAGTTTCGACTAGACCTCATAGGCAGCTGTACTAACCAACATCCTTCTGGAGCATCAATTTGCTCGGAAGGAGTACCATCGGACGATGGGATTTTATAGTACACGGGGTAGATACACTCTATCTTGCTATAGTTTTCGAAGTATTTATCAAATTTAGACATATCAGTAGGTTCGACGTTGCAGGGGAACAAGGTGAGATTAGGACTGAATGAGACTGAAATCGAAGGAGATCGAAGCAAGGACTGATTCATGAAAGAAAAGCAGCTTTTGTTAAGCAATTGAGCTTCAAGCTGAGGATCACGAATCAAGATTTTGTTTGATGAATCATAGTACTCCAAAAGAGTGTAACCAAGATTTCCACCACCTAAATGGATCACTTGATCATCCGAATCACAGCCATCAACAGCGATCAATCCGCAGTCGGGATCATCCGCTCTTGTTAATGGGAAGTTGAGAGTTTGATCTCCACACTTGAAGGATTCTGGGCATTTTGAATCAGCAGATTTGAAGAGATGAAGATGGAAAGGGAGGAAGAAAAAAAACAAGAGTGTGGTTGCATCCATTTAAGAGAAAATGAAGTTATTGTAAGAGAATTATGTTTTGGCTACTTTTGTATAGTTTTTGGTTCTGACAATTCTGTTGTTCTAATCAAACACGTTAATGGACTTTGGCAAATAAATTTCGTAGGAAAGATGTTTATTTCCTTTTTATTTTATCTAACAAAAAAAGTTAGTTAATGTGTGGTGGTTGAAGGTTGAATCAGTCTTGGCAAGAAGATTCCTAATTGATCAGCAATCATTGTCGCCAAAAAAATCTTAAATTGAATCGAATTGGTCAAGCAAAAAATCCCATTCTACAATCTAGACTCTATACTACACAGATTTCTCATCTTGATTAACTCTTCCTACAATTCCTCCAAATTTAAATAATCAACGAATGAATTCACCTAATTGTACCTTTTTCACAGATGAATTGATTCATGCTGTTATGAAGGCACTGCCCTCCTTGATGGAAACAGTTAGAACAAGCTTCGTAAACATTCCACTCTATAAAAAACTCAGCAGTCAATATATCAAACAATTGGTGGGCATCTCCTTTACTAGAATCTATAGGCAATTGAATCACCCCACAATTCGCAGGAATACTTCTCTCGTTTGCTGCAGAATCATCATCTGTTGTCGGGTCCAAATAATACGCGGTGAGAGGCCCGCCGCGTTGGTCGTGGAAGCTGAGGTAATTCTCGAAATAATCTTGAGAATTTCGATGGTTGGAGCAAGTGAAGAAGGTGAGATTTAAGGGGATTGAAATCGAAATAGAAGGGGATTTTGGGAGAGAGAGATTTGTGAAAGGGATGCACTTGAGCTGAGATTGATATAAGTGATGAAGATGAGGGTCGAAAACTTTGATTTGATTTGCTGAAATACTGCCTAGAATTTCATACCCCGAGAGACCTTCAGACATGATTACTGGGTTTCTTGAACCATTGCAGCCGTCAACCGTGATCAAGCCGCAATCGGGATTTTTGACGTCGGTAAATGGAATTTTAAGGGGGAAATGATCTCCACACTGAAAGGATTTTGGGCAATTGGAAGCTGCTAAATTTGGTAGATGAAGAAGATTATAAAAGAAGAGGAATGAGAGTAAAGAGGGCATGATTTCTATTTCCGTCTAGTAGATGAGAAGGGGTAAGATAGTGGAATTTGTGGTTTGTTTAATTGACTTGTGTTACTTTTCCAGTTCATCAAGTCGTTGATACTACTCAGATACACGGAACAATTGACTTGGAATGGGAACACTTAAGGTTAAACTCGTCCCAAATTCATCATTGGTTTATTGATTAACTAAAGGTGTTTTTGAAGTGGTCTAATCAAGAGAGTCTATGCAAGTAGATGATACCATTAGTACTACCAAATCATTGTGTAAGCAGCAGCTGCTGCTACGTGTACTGGCCAAACTGTAGAGTGATTAAATGATGCCTAAGGCTATTGAAGTTCGAGTCTAATATGGTGCGGTCTTTCAGTCTAAAATTGCAATTGCAATTAGCAAAAGAAAGTACCTTTATGGCAGTAGAACTTATCCCGGTTGTCACTATAACACTGTCCTCCTCCATGGTGGCATTCGTTACAATCTTGAGAAACATTCCACTCTAGAGTGTACTCACCAGTCAGGAGATGTAATAGATCAGCTGAGCTGTTGCCGGACTTGTAAGGTAGTCGACTGGGTACACAATCTGCAGTAGGCGGAGCATGATCCTGATGAGCTGGGGGAGGTTTGTAGTAGATAGTAGCGGTTTCACAGCGTGACCTGCAATAGCCTTGGAAATAAACTTCGATTTGTGGTAAGGCAGTTTGATTGTAGCATGTGAAGACGGTGATGTTAGGGGAGAATGTAAATGACACGAAAGGAGACTCGAGTGTTGACATATAAAAGGAAGTATAACACTTGGCTGAGTTCAGTGATTCTTGAAGCCATGTGTCGCGGATTAGGAATGCATTTGTGGATGTCTTTCGTAGAATTTGATGTGAAGATGTATTAAAATGTGTGCGTAATGTTGGATGTCCCTTTGCAGAATCACAGCCATCAACTAAGAGCAATCCGCAGTCAGGATCACTACTAACGGCAAAGGGAAATTCAAGAGAAAAGTTTCTACAGGTGTAGGATTTGGGACATTTGGAATGAGCTTTGAGTAGTAGAAGAAGAAGATGGCATAGCAGCAACATTACATACTTGCCAAGAGCCATTCTCTCTCTCTACTTGTGAAGTCTTGTGTAGTACGAGTTGTGTTAAATAATAATATGTTGAAACATGACTCCATCAAGTCGTTGGCTCCATTCATCACGCTGATTGACTGACTTAGTCTTCCTTCCAAATTCTAACATAGATATTCTTCTAACTAAGTTCCCTCTTTCACACTTCACTTGACTAGCATTTACCTACACTCCACCATTCCTCTCTTGTCCCATCCGAACCCCGTCCAACCCCAAGACCGGCCTACTCAGTAATGTGACCAAGCTAAAGAACGAGCACCATCAACATCTTTTAAGCCTGGTATGTTCCACATAATACGAATATTCAATAATCTAGCCAGTTCATAGTTTTATTTGAGGCCACTTATTTTTTCTGATCTAATAGCTACAGCCTGTTGAAAATGTGTGCACAAAGCCAACTCTTTCAACATCAAAGAAAAGATGAGAGGAAAAATATCTATTTTAGGCTAAAAAAAAACAGAGTCTCATACTTTTACGACAACGTACTTTAATCTGTAAGCAGCACGGTCTAGATATATCGCGGATATTATCTTAATTTCTTATAGTAGCAGCCAAATCAAAGGCAAATTTCATGAAGAACAACTGGCTGATTCTCTCTCTCTCTCTCATAACTGGCAGATAATATAGGTATGATTATGAGGTGTGACTCACGGAATAGCGAGATACAGCGAGGAGGTTACAGCTAACTAACTAGACCGGCCGTGGAAGCTTCTAGAAGGATGTTCTGTTTCTTCACTAGGGGTAAGAAGAAGTGTGTTTCTCAGTACTATATGCGTGTACATTACAAGAAACTACTTTCAGTAGAAAGTCTTTGCTCAATGACTTCTTCAGAGGAAGGAGTTCATTAGTAAAGGTTTCAGTAGCAACCATTGCTACTGAAACTTAGCAGAGCAAAGAGAGTGTGAGAGCAGGCAGTAGCTCGTGCGATAAGCTAGTTATAGAAAGATAGCACACTGCTTATAGCATAAGTTAGTATGATGTTGTGAAACACGAGCAGCTCTCTCGTTTGGATGCAGATCTTTACGATCAAACCACGTAACCTATTGTCTCTGTTGTTTTTTCGCTCGTGTGTGATTGATTCTGAGATTGAAGCATAACAAAGTACCTGTTTTTTCGCAGTAGAACTGGTTCCGGTTGTCTGCAAGACACTGGCCCCCTCCCCGGTAGCATCGATCACAATCTTCCGACACACTCCACTCCAAACTGAAACTATAAGTCAACATCTCCGACAGTTGTGTCGAGTTCACATCAGACTTCACAGGCAACTGAGTCAAGGAACATTCACGAGGAATCACCCCGTTATGACTCTCAGTTGCCGGAATTTTGTAGTACAGAGTGGAGGCATCACACTCTTCCCTCCTATAGCTTTCGAAATACTCTTGTATTTCGTCGTTGCTACTCTTATTAAAGCACGCGAAAAACGTGATGTTAGGGGAGAATGTGAATGAAACCGAGGGAGATTGAGGCAGAGACACATTCATGTAAGAGAAGCATCTTGGTGATTCCAATAATGTCTGAAGCAAGAAATCAAGGATTGTGAATGTGTTATTTGATGGCTGGTTTAGGATGTATTTTGCTGAGGTTGAAGCTCCTATATGTAACCGTGGATGTTCTTCTTGAGAGGTTGAATTGCAGCCGCCAACTGCGAACAATCCGCACCCGGGATCACGGATATCGGTGAATGGAAACCGGAGAGTGAAATTTCTACAAGAGTAGGATTCTTTGCATTTGGAGTGAGATTGAGGTAGAAGGAGAAGGCACAATAACAAGAACAACACATGTTTGCTAACAACAACCATTCTCTCTCTTGATTGATTGATTAGGTGGTTTAAGTTTAATCAAGTTTTGTTTAAATAAAGGCATTTGTTGATTAATTAAGTCATTGGCTCCATCCATCAAGCTTTTGACTTGTTCATTTTTTTTTCCCTAGAAACTACATGAAGAAAATACCCTAGCTAATTATAATATTCCACTTTTTAACTTCTAGTATGAATGTATGATTTAACACTTTGAATTGGTCTATGAAGCAAAAGTTCCCTAAGACTTCAAACACACTTCTCTTGTGTCTTGTTAGATATGTGTCATGGAAATTAGTAACTTTCTCTGTTTTCGTTACTTGAGTAATATTTTATTAGCAAAAAAAAAACACTGAATGCACATACCTTAATTCTCATCTACCAAAGAAATACATCAAATGACTTGGGATGAAGGAAGTAGATATTTGTGAGGAGTTTTTAAAACTAACACCCCGATATAGTGGAATGTATTTTTATGTAGGATATTTGAATTCTTTTCAGTTTGTGGACTTGTATTTTCTAGTCTTGATTCAAACATTAGTTTATGTACAAAGTTGCCTTTTTTTCTATTATAGTTATGGATGATAGCAACTTGGTTGAAAATTTGGTTAGGTCGGCCGCACTCTTTCCACATAAAAAACAAAACCATAAGATATGCATGGAATTGATGTGATCAAAATTTAATAATTGAAAATAGTGCACTATACTCGCTAACATAATAAGCAAGTAGTATATTATTTATTTAAAATATTATTCTTAAATTAGAGCAATATCATAATTTTATCCCACATTTGCAAAAATTACAAAGGGATGTACTACTTGATTTTGTTATTCACTTAATTGTCTCACGTCAAAACTATCAGCCAACAACTTAAGAGCAATTTTGACGATTTTACATTATTTATAAAATCGTTTTCAAGTTTTTAAGGAATATTCCTTATTTTAATTTCATTGGGTCAGCAGCGGTTTAGGTGTCAAGCGGGAACTGAACCACGAATTGAAAACCTTATTTGCGGTTCTAGTTTTGAACCTAAGATAGGCAATTTTTTTGCCCATTTGGGTTTTTTGGTCAAGGTTGATTTTCTCGATTTTTGCCGATTTCAGATCGAAACCACTGCTAAATCATTGGTTCGTGGTTCGAAAAGTGTTACAACCAAAATCGAATTGGCAGAACCTACATACCCGTTCCATTTAAATTAGAAGCATCGGTTACCAATTAAAGTTCTAAACCAGAACCAAAGCACCGGTTATCATTCCAACCGGAACCGTTAATCTGGTTCTGTGCAAACCGGCGGTCCGGTTGGTTTGAGTAAGCTATCACTTATATTTAATTTACTTAAGTGATAATTAGTCTCAAACTAACTATAAAATAAATCGATAGTACTAGTATTTTGTTATATCTAAGCCAAGATATGAAATTAAGCTAGAACATTACCTCGTTCTCTACGGCAGTAAAACTGATTGCTGTCGTTAGTGAGACACTGCCCTCCTCGCTCATAACAATCATAACATTCTTCAGATAAACTCCACTCTAGAGTGAAATTCGAACTAAACAAATCGAACACATCACCAGAGAAATTTTGGGCAGACCTAAATGGCATTTGATTCATTGTACATCCCGATCCTGGAAGCACATCATCAATTACCGCAGGAGCTTCCTCTGTCGCTTCTCTCTTGTAATAAATCTCTAAGATATCGCAGCTTATATTCTCGTAGTCGTAGTGCTTGAAGTAATGTACAACTCTTTGACTCGAATTGAAGCAGTTGAAGGTGGTGAGATTAGGAGAGTACGAAAACGAAACCAGAGGAGATTTTGGCAGCGATACGTTTGCGAAGGAGTTACAGCTTCTTCCATTGAAGTAGTTTGCTAGAACAGTATCGTGGATCAGAAATTTGTTGCCGTCTCTGCCCAGAAGATCCATCGGATATTCTCGTAGATAAATTAGTGGATTTTTGTGAGGGAGGCTGCAATTGACTTGGATTAATCCACATTTGGAGTGATTTATATCGGTGAAGGGGAATTCGATGCTGAAATCTCTGCAGGTGTAGGATTTTTCGCATTTTGATTCAGCTTTGATCAGAAAAAGAAGGAGATGGAGGAGGAAGAAGATGAAGTGGTTTTTTATTGGAGGAGCCATTTTTAAAAACTGAAATATGTTTTGTGTCCTTATTTTATAATTGGTGCCTTATTTGTGTAATAAAGGTGCTTGACTTTGTCTAACACGCTGTTTGACTGGAGTTGGAAATTTGTGGTGGAAATGGAATACAGAGAGTCTACTTTATGCCAATTGTGGGCATTGCTTTCATTCAGTTGGAAAAAAAGGAAAATATTATTCAGTCTAGTCAGCGTCATATTCTTAATTTATAAGTTATAGTACTATATAAATAAAATATTTTCTTCATCAATAAAAAATAGTCTCATGAAAGAGCAAGTTTTAGTGAGCAATAAAGAAGTAAAAAAGAGAGAATGAAAATAGATAAGAGGAAGAGGAAAAATGGTAAAAAAAAATAGTTTTTGTAATGAAAATAAGACTATTTTTTTTGGAGAGTTTGACCATATGTACCGAATTCGCATTTAGCAGAATCTAAATCGGGTTCACGGATTAAGGTGGAAAGTCTATCAGCAGCCGTGGTTATCTGAGTGCAACATTCTTTTCGATTTATGATAAAAGAGAGAAGTCAAAATAAAATAGGACAAAGTACGTAATTGACTCGCCTATTGCACGGAATTGTCGAATAGTATATAGATTGGGTTGGAAAAGATTGGTCTGGGACAGTTTCGTTGGGCTGGGCTAGAATTGTATATTTGGGCCTCATAATTTTAGAGGCCCATCCGGAAAAGAACATATACTTGAGCTAATTTTTGGGTTGAGTTGGAAAATGCGTTTTCAGGCCCAATATATTTCCAGAGTTAAGACGGAATTCGACCTATGTTCTAATTGAACTAACAAGAAATTAAGTTAAATACCTAATGACTTTTTCTATTACCATTAGATTTTGGGATAGAGCTTCGTAAGGGTTTAGTTTATCTCACCGTCACATATCAGATACGCTTCCTAGGAATGTCTTGTTCAAAGCCGACCGCTAATTATCTTTGTTGGCCGGGTACGATTCCAACTTTTGTGGAATTGAAACCATTGGCAGTATCAAAAACCTAACTCTCGTAAAATCTAACAACATATGATACTAAATACTAATTTCATCCAAGCAATATAAACACGTGAAAGAAAAACACAAGGATACCGGCTTTATCAAATATTAGCATGTTGGTGAGACAAACAAAAAAGCTTAATATTGAACACAAATGAAAAAAAAATTAGCAAATTATAGTTACCTTCTTCCTTGCACTTGAATTTATTCGAATTGTCACTAACACACTGCCCTCCTCGACCATAGCAATCATAGCATTCTTGAGAAACATTCCACTTCAAAGTAAACTCAGCACTCAACATATCAAATAGCTCACGAGTAACTGAGTTCGATTTCGCTGGTAACTGAACCATCGAACACATGGCAGGAACACTACTATTGTTTGGAACATACTGTGTACTATAATAGACTGTTGGAGGGGCTTGACAACTAGTATTGTAGTGGTGGTTATGGAAATAATCTTGGACATTTGGATCAATAGTAGCATTCCAGCATGTGAAAAATGTGATATTAGGGCTAAAACTGAATGAAACAAAGGAAGATTGAGATAGGGATAGATTTTGGAAATTGTTACAATTCTTGTCCTTCAAGCTCCTTTGGCGGGAACCTTCGTAAATCGTGAACTCATTCGTCGATAAATTGTTTTTCCCTACAAATTGGTACTCTCCCCGCCCGAGGTCGGGCTGTTCAGGGCTAAAGCAAAGGCGAGATGATTCTGAATCACAACCGTTAATGAAAAATAATCCGCACTTGTTATTTTTAGTAGAGGTAAAAGGGAAACTCAATATGCCTAGATTTCCACGTCGGAAAGATTTTGGACATTTGGAATCAATTGGGGGGAAATGGAGATGGCATGAGAGTAAGAAAAGAAAAATATTTGTTTTGCCCATGACTAAATGTATTACTACACTCAAAGAAGGCTACTAAGCTCTTTATATAGAATGGAACTAAGAAAGTGGGAGAATAGACCATTTTGTACTCTAGTTGACTTGGAAATTAATTTATAGTGGAAGACCATGGTAAACCATTGTATTACCTGAAGTAATTTTAATTTTTTTTATCATGAGAATAACCGAATATTTTGCTTCTCACAAAATAAAAAATATACTAAATGGTGTGAATTGTGAGATTGACTCAGTCAAATTTTGTGGCGCGGAGCATTATCTACATCTAAACAAATCAGAACCAGCTCTAGTGGACTATATATTTCTCTCTCTAAAATTTTTTACTAGAACTATATTTTCCCAACTCAATCATTAGGAGTAATTCCCCTTAAAAACGTCTCTTGAATTTGACACAGTCGCAATCCATATTTTGTCAACTACGTTGATATGATTTGTAATGGGGCCATTAATAGTATAACCTTGATTTGATTATATGTTTGACTATAGTAATATTAAGAGTCCACTTTAGCTCGTCTTAAATTTAATTACACATAAATAATACTTTCTATATCTCATAATAGATGTCACGATTTTCTTTCTTTTTCCTCTCACAAAAATGTCACATTTCCTTTTCTTTTATTAATATAATATGTTGTTTTCTCTTTCCACTTAACACATAAAATAACATCTCCTAAAATCTCGTGTTAATCCATAAATATATTATCTATTATGGGACGGAGGGAGCATATTCTAGCAATCAAAATGGCTTGACTCGTACTATTGTAATTGTCCTAATTTGAGCCAATCAAAATTATTCAACCCGACCCAATGGGCTACCCTAATTTCAAGCCCCTCGACATGCATGAAAGTGTTTTCCTACCCGATCTAGGCCGATCTACATAGGATTTGTAACCTATTTTCTAGCTACTAGACATTACGTTCTTCCCCTTTGGTTCGAAACGTTACATAATATAACTAAAAACTCAAGCGAAAACAAAGGTAATTAATGCCAAAACCACTATTGCAGTGACTCGAAATCTAGTTTTTTTTCCTTATCCACTATTAAGGTAATTATGATCTATCGGATGGAAGAGGAGCGTCTTATCAATTAAGTAACTTCATCGACAAAATAATAGTACAATCTAGTTCTCAGTGCCCAATAATGTTTCATAGCTACTTTCGTGGTGATATGAAATACCGACTCTCTTGGATGGAGGAGAATTATCTTATCAGCTAGATTGCACTTCATCGTCATAATAATAGTAGTACAATCTAATTCTCGATGCAAGGATGCATCAATTCTATACGACGTATCGTCGAATGACAACTTTTCTAGAGTTTCACATATTGATAAAATCTATGTTACTTAAACCAATCAAATCTAAACATCCAAGATTGATAAAATTAAATACCTAACTATAGCCCAAATTCAACTTTATGCCAACAAAAATCATGCACAATTAGGATAGAAAATCGCACAGAAATCAATCAAAAAACTCCAGCACAGAAAAAAAGCATAAACTGAACTTACTTAAAAAGGAAAGAAATCAAGAGAAAATATCTCACCCGGTTTGCAGCTCCTCGAATGCGGCCGATCGGGGCAGAAACACCTAAAATGGAAAGAACTCTCATTGAAACCGCACCGCCCGCCGCTCTCTCGGCAATCGCTACAATCACTCGCCGTCCAATTCATCACAAATCCCCTCCTCAAAACCGCCGTAACATCCACCACTTCATCCTCCCTCTCATCCGCACTCAGCTCCGCACGTGCCACAACGCTCTCCTCGCACGTGCCAATCGCTCTCCCCCAATCCTCATTGCCAGCAAACATCGCCAAATCAATCTCGTCGCTTCTCTCACTAGAAACATTGCAATTGCCGATTCCATACCTCCGCACCTCTTCGCTCACGTTTTTGCAGCCGAAAAACAAACCGAATTCCTCCCCGCCGGAGTAATCGAATCTGCCGTTGGGGAGAGTCGTGTTTCGGATCAATCTCCGAGAGCAGCTTCCGATCGACGAAGCCAGCAACGCTGCGGCGTTGAAGACGCGGAGAGATCGGTTTTCGTAGAAAATGTCTTCGATTATGTACTCGTTTTCCGAGAGACGGAGAATCGGAAATCCGTTGGTGCTGCAATCGATCGCGAAGCCTGGGTAGCCGCAGTAGGATTGCTGCGATGGGAGGAAGAATGGGAAGCTGATGTTGGGGCCGCCGCCGCTGCAATTTTGCGGCGCGCAGGCTTCGAATCGGAAGTCTGCGGCGCGGCAGATTTTGGATAAGATGGTGACGAGGAGAGAGAGTGTGAAGGGAGAGAAAGCGTGGTGTGTTTTCATGACTAATTTCTTGGTGAAGAAGATGGAGGGAGACTGTATATAGGTGTTGAATTTTTTTTAATTTTGTTTAATTGGGAAAAATTTTGCGTCTGCCTAAAATTTGGACTATTTAGGAATTTACTGAATTAAATGGATTAAATATTAGTAGAAGGTGAAATATTATAGAGTTGCATGAAATTGACTAATCTAAGCTCTGACCATTTTGGGCGACCGTTTTGAATATGGAAGGTGTTAAATAGGATTATAATTTATATGTATTTGGATAAATTAGTGTTTCTATCGTAAAAATATTATTTATATTTCAGTAATTTTTTGATATTTTTAAAAGAGTAAATCTCTCGTACACTCCAAACATCGTGGGAACTAATTATCAAAATTAAATTATTGCCCGAAATAAATCAGAATTAAGTGTTGCAAACACGATATTAAAACATTGGTCACACTATGTGTCTATGCGTACATAAATTTTGTCTTTCTTAAATCTTCGATACATAACTAAACTTTTATCTTTCTTAAAATTTATGTCAAGTCAAAATGAGATATTTCATTCAGAGTAATACTCCCTCCATCCCACATAATTTGAGACACTTTGACCCGGCACGAATTTTAAGAAATCTAATAAAAAGTAAGTTGAAAAAGTTGGTGGGATATGAATCCTACTTTTAAAGTATTAGTTTTATAATAAAATGTGAGTAGGAATATATTAGTGGAATATGGGGTCCACTATCAAAAATGGTAAAAGTGAAATAGACAAATTATGTGGATGACCCAAAATGGAATACTGTCTCAAATTATGTGGGGGGGGGAGTACTATATTTTGTATATTTAAATTTTAGTATTGTATATTTTGCATATTTAAATTGTAGTAATATTAATGTTTAATAGGATTTATGTCGAGTTAAACTGAGATACTTCGTCGAGATACTTTGTCGGATCAAACGACTATTATATAGGGGAATGTTTTAATGAGATTTGTGTGGCCAAAGTGAATGGGAGGAGATGGATGTCTAGTAGGTCCATGAAATAAGAATATTGTCAAGTTGCCTTCTATAATAAAAAGTTGGATTCAAATTTAGAATGAAATTTGACTTTCAAATTTGTTTTTTAGTGGAATATTTTTATTGTAATACATATAAATATAACACAAACAATTTAGAATATTGTACTCCTAGGACATAGTCATTGACTCCTTAATTAATCTATCAATAGTCAATAGACATATTTTTATTTTGGTAGGTAAAAAATTTAGTCTTTGTTATTTTATTTACATGATATAACTATGTTTTTTCTCTATCTAGTTACAACTTCAAGTACAGTAATATATTAAAATCACTTTTCCCTTTCATAATTACTAATTTTAAATTAAATTTAAATTAAAACTCATAGTACTATTAGAACTATGAATAATAGATTAATGGAGCATTATTTTGAATTTTGACTATTTGATTCCTTCTTTAGGCTATCCTTTATTCCGTTTTCAATAAATTACTATCAGTTGCACGATTTGCACGTTAAAGTAAAATTAAATAATAGTATTTCAAAAATAAACAATTTGTAGTATATGTATCTACTCCATGATGGAAGACTAGCCACATCTCTCCATATGCAAATTTAATCAACTAGGCTACGTTAATTTATGGGAAATATTTGATCCTAATGTTTCCAAATAAACTTTTGTGTGTTAGTTCACTTAAATTTTTTAAGGAGTTGGTGTTGTATATTTTATAGAATAATGAATTACTGCACCAATTTGACCACTCAAAGAATTAGAAATTAGTAAAGTATGATATTCAATTTTCTTTGTGCAAAATCAATACTCCATCTTTTATTGATATAATGAGGTTAATTCTCCACTAGGGGGATGGAAAGCATGAAGACAATGAATAATTGCTGTTTTCTAGCCATAAGCATCTACAACTTAAAAATTAATAGTGTAATTAATTAGTAATATGAATTATAAGTTTATAATCATTGTGTGAGACTATAGATAAGTATATAGTCCATAGTGATATTATACTCATTCGTGAATCATTATTTCAAATGAACACGTATCCACCACAAAAACTGATTAAGTAGATAAAAATAATATTGGCAAATTAGAAAATGTCAAAATGATATGCAAATACAAGACGTTTTTCCACTTGGTCCTGTCTACATAATAATGGTGCAAGTCAATTTTGATCACACTTCTACTATTTTCAAGGGAGTAATCAATTATTAAAAAATATAGTCTTTGATAAATGTATGTGCATATTTTATACATATTGGGACGTATTTTGTGAAAAAATAATACTTAAATCAAAAAAATATTATCAGAGTATTTAAGTTGAGATTTAACTTGAATATGCACTTTATTTCTTTTATTTCTTTTTTATTTCCCTTCATTCATAATGATAATTAATTTTTTGTTGAAAAACCTATATCTGACTTTATGAATTTTGATTTCCACAGCCTCTATATGGGCCTAAGTTTCAAACTTTAATTAGATTAGTGATGATGGTTGATGGCTTCATGTAGAGAGGACTTTGCTTTCTTCATTTATAGTAATACCGAAATATTGAAAACATGTCAAAACCTTTTGAAATTTAGGGTTTGTATTATTATTCCACTGTTCTACTCATCTACGTTTGTACATTTTTTGGTGTTCGATTTCTCAATATTAAATTGACACATGATTACCCTATATTAAATTGACTGAAAATTAATTTTGTCATTATGAAGAAGACCAGACACATAACTCATGACTAATAGCAAACCACACATTTAACGAAATATTATTATGAAAGATTGATTTACAAAGGAGTATATAAAATATTATGCAATGAAAAAGAGTTCAAAGTAATGATTTTAAATGGAAGAATTGTGTTTAAATTTTCTAGCTAAATGAACTATTTGCAAAGAAGTAAAGCCCAATAATTCTCACTGTATTAATGGGTTTAAATTTCAATTATTTCGTGGAAAAAGCCCAATAACATATTTTTCGTGCAATGATTTTTAAATTTAATATTTACATTTATCAAAATAAAAGAAAGAAGATTAAGTACATTTTGATTCAAACTTTAATCAGTGTGATGAAACCCGATTTTTATTGTAATACTTAAACCTTATATTTAATATTCTAGTTGGATTTTTTTATTTATTTATTTAGAATTCTTTATTGTACCATTTGTGATTTTCTCATTTTCAAAATTATTTTTCCACGTCCGCCCCCCGTTACATATCTTCTTTATAAATGATAGAGACTGAGACATTTCATCAATAATGAAAATCATTGTTTACAAACCAAGTTGGCAAAACATATATAACAAAATATCACTCTCAAAAACAGGAAAATACAAAATAATTAAAGAAATAATATAAAATGACAAAAGTCATTTTCCTCCTTGATCCAATCATCCAAATGGATATGCTATTTTCCACCTTGATTTGTTTTAAAGTTGATCTTGTTGTACCTTGTGGTGCAACATTCACTGACAAAAATGAAGAAACATACAAAGAAAGAATCTATAGAGGATATACCGAATAATTCATGGTTCTAGATTTATTATCATTGCCCCTCACTATTTAGTTACATCTTATCTATTACTCAATTCTTCTCAATTCGTCCCGATTAAGAGTCACACTTTTCCATTTCGGTCTGTCCCCCATTAAGAGTCACACTTTCTATTAACTATATTTGTTACACACAAAAAGTTAAAGAGGTTAAACATTCAACTATCTAACTCCATTTATTTTACACATTCAAACACTTCATTAGCATCTGTGTCCGATCAAAATATGACTCTTAATTGGGGATGGATGAAGTATTACTATATAAAACATTACAGATGATCAAAATTTATTCCAACCTAACATAATCATAATAGGTTCAAATGTTTAATTATAACGTGTGATAAGACATTGATAAGTTTTTTATTAACAATTCATTAAAAGTCAAGATCAGTGATAAAATATTTTTTTTTGGTATCAATTAACTATAAAATTTGTAATTTATATTGGGTTACATGTAATTAACTGTGAATATTAAGGCGCTAGTTATCTAAACTTTGAGATGTCTAGTTGTTATGAGTAGGTTATAAATACGTATGACAAATTATGTGCGTCAGTTGCGATATGAATATTACACGATATATCAAATCCGAACAATCTACGATAATAAACTCTTGATAGGAACACGACACAACACATATAGACATAAAAAATAGATTGCATATGACACAACAGTTATATAAAATCTAACATTTTCGAGATTAGAAGAGTATAACTCAAATAAGCTCACACTTTTAAATATTGAGGATAATGAATTGTGTAAATCCGACACGAGTCCAACATAAAATTATAATTTTTATCCTATTATTACGAATATGATAGTAATACAATAATTTCATATATCTTCATCTCGTGATTTTGTATTGTATTCAAAATTGTCAATCTTATTATAATTACATTTACATGTGTACCTATATTTTTTAAGTTGGTTCAAAATCATGACTTGACCAAAATATAAGAGTATACATGCAAATATTTCTTAATTTAATTGTACATTTGACCAGTATTGGCTGCCACCACATATTAATAATATACTAATGGGACCCATTGGTCGGCTAACTAAGATAATTGAAATTAGTAGTACACCAAAGCCTGAACATTTAAAACATACTTATAAAGTAAAATGGTATAATTTCATATCTAATAATAGGTCAGATTTATTATACAAATTTATATAGTAAACTTTGATTCACTATGCAGTTTCTTGCAGCAATAAAACATGTTTAAAATACTAAATTTTTTTAATGCCAACACGATTTTCACATGCAAATCTATCAATTATCTTTAAACCCACAATTAATTATTTTATACAAATCAAATTAATTGTGTTTGGTGAACCAAAACCCTACTTGGATGCAAATGGGTATAAAAAATTTATTTCTTCTTAATCCGAAATAATGGTGCATTTTCCATTTTTCGTGTCACATTCAATTTCGCAATTTCATTTCTGATATATAGTACTAGTAGTACTTTTTATTTTGTACACATTAATTGAATAGATATTATTTTTTTCAGTTAAGATAATTCAAAAGTAGGTAGGAGTAGTAATTTTTATAAATTCCTTCTAATTCATGTATACATTTGACTTTTATGCTGTATTAAGTATCTAAATCTCAACCCTAATTAGCAAAATTGAATGCTGTTTTACCAGCATTTATAATTAAAATAGAACAAAAATTTATGAGTAAATTAAAACAATTTGCTAGTGTAATACTTCCTCCGTCCGCGAATAAGAGTCTCATTTTTTTCATTTTAGTCCGTCCAAGAATAAGAGTCTCGTTCACTTTTACCTTCAACTAATTCATTCACATTCAGATTTCATTTAAAATTAATATATATAAATGAGACCTATTCCTTAAAAAAAAATTTCATCCAGTTTCTTAATATTTATTAAAATCCGTGTTATTAAAAAATGAGGCTCTTAGTAGACACAAAGGTAACAAATTTTTATCTCTCCTTTTTTCAATTACTATATAAATAATTCATTTCATTTCTCCACACACATTTCCTCTCTCTATACTCACAAATACGTTTGCTCTTTCTCTCTCTAAACACACACATACAAACAGTCTCTGTGTGTCTCTCCATCTCTCTCTGTAGAGCTTGAAATTGATTTTTTGATCGGAGGAAACCAGCATTGCTCTGCTCTAACTAGCTTCCGCAGCTGCTAGACAAGGAGATACGTCGTGTTACGGCGGCATATGCCTTTTCAGCTAAATTGATACAGATAGCTTCGCGGATACCACAAATTGAATAGTTTAATCGGTAGATTTGACTTTTTTGTGTTAATTTGGGGGAAAGCATGTTGGGGGCAGGAGTGCAGTTTAATAGGAGTAGAAACGGCGACGATCGGTTTTCCACCGCCGCCAAGGCACGTCGGAGCCAAAATTTCACGAGAGTTCAGAGCCCGAGCGATGAGTTGCCGACGGCTGAATCGTCGTCTGTTTGTAATCTGGAGAGGTTTTTGGAATCAATCGCTCCTTCGGTCCAGGCGCAGTATTTATCTAAGGTTTTGTTCTGTTTTTTGCTCGTTTTTCAAATTAATTGAGCGATATGAAATTCGCGATTGATTTATTGAGAAAAGGATGGTTTAATTTAAAGTAGAGGTTGTTATTTTTATTCTCGAATTTGATGGAATTGGTCTGCAAATTATGCTTTTTTTTACATAACTTTGTGTTTAGAGTTTAATTGGGCGGAAGCTTCAAGCTGCTGCGCTTTAGCCAGCAATGCTGCTTTAATTGTGGTTGTAATTTGTGATTTTAAAATGTAGAGAGTTATTAGTATGATTATTGTTGTGTAACTGCTGTCGAATTAGAATATCCATCATTAATTTCGATTTATTGGTTCATATTGTGAAATGGATGAAAATTTTCAGTAGGATGTTAGAATTGATTGGAAGTTTTCATATTGTGATTCATAGTCTTTGATCAATAATTTTGATAACTTCGTGCCTAATAATTTAATTCTGGAAATGATGGATATAATTGCTGTTTGATGTATTACTATGTGATTTTACCAAAAAAAGACCTTGTCAATCTGTTCTTGTAAGTTACTTTGCTGCCAATTCAAGTGTAACTGATCAAAAGTCAGAACTGATTACTTGAATGGCTGAATCTGTTCCTGCTCTTGTCAAATACTTTACGAGTGTCTGTATAAATGCTGCAGATGACAATGCCCAGGGACTGGAGAATATGTAATATTGAGTTTCAGCCATACTTTTTGCTTAGTGATTTATGGGTGGCATTCAAGGAATGGAGTGCTTATGGCGCGGGAGTACCTTTGCTACTAAATGACAGGGATAGCGTGATTCAGTATTACGTTCCATATTTATCAGGCATTCAATTGTATGGCAACCTTTCAATGAGTACGACAAAGTTGAGGTACCTTCTTTTGGATCTCAGATTTCTATCAAAAATATCTCTGCTTGTTGAGAGATTATTGTTGAATTTGAGGCCTTTAATATTGTAACCAGGAGGCCGCGTGTCTAGTTTAGTGATGTGTATGATAAAGGCGGCTTCCTCCCTTCTTAGCTGTTTCCCGCATATGATAAATCTTTATGAGCTTAGCCTACTCATTTATGCTTGAAATTATCATATCAAATTAAGAGCAATGAGTGACTTCTAAGTTTCAGAATTTCAGCAAACAAGTGGGTATTTACAATCAAGCCTAATGTCACAAATATGTGCCTTATGCGGTACTTA
Organism: Salvia hispanica; assembly: GCF_023119035.1. NCBI lineage: Eukaryota > Viridiplantae > Streptophyta > Magnoliopsida > Lamiales > Lamiaceae > Salvia > Salvia hispanica. The sequence continues at coordinate 36,904,111 of NC_062967.1, forward strand.
AGGCAAAAGAAACATATATTTGACCCTTTTCACAAGCATTTTGTGCTTAATACAATGTGGCACTGGTCGTTTGTATTTGCAGCCCATGAATTTACTGACTGTGGCGAATGACTTCTGATGCACTTTTCCCCATTTTATTGATCTATGTGTAGTCGACTTGGTGAAGAAAGTGATGGAGAATCTTTTAGGGATTCTTGTAGTGACGGGAGCAGTGACAGTGAACTAGACAGAGTTGATTCAGGTGGCAAGTCTCCCAGAGAAGGCTTTTCAAGTGATGATGGCGAATCTGGAAGCTCAGAGGGCAGCTTGTTGTTTGAGTATCTTGCACGGGATCAACCATATTGTAGAGAGCCTTTGGCAGACAAGGTCAGTTGTCTCTTTGATATTCTCTTAGTATCTTCTTCACCTGAGATGTGATTCTCTCTTTTGTTTCTCAAATCGTATTATGTTGAAATCTCTACAGATATCTGATCTAGCTCGTGACTTCCCCGAACTTACCACTCTGAAAAGTTGTGATCTGCTTCCTTCCAGTTGGCTTTCTGTGGCCTGGTACTTACCCCTTTGTTTAAATTGAATCCGTCGAACTATCTCAAGTTGTTATTCCATGCTTCATGCTCACCCTATGTTTATCAATGATCATATCTAGGTACCCAATTTACAGAATACCAACTGGGCCAACTCTCAAAGATTTGGATGCTTGCTTTCTAACCTTCCATTCTCTTCATACCCCCATGACAGGTAGACGGTAGCTATTATGATGCGCGTTTTTTTCACCCCCGCCACAAATTTAAAAACATGCACATATGTAGTGCTTTTATAGTGATCTAAGAATAGGCTGTCTCAATTTGCAGGAAATGAGGCTGTGCATCCTCTAGTCGTCACTCCTCCATCCGAAAGTGATGGTGTTTCACAGATTTCGCTGCCGGCTTTTGGCCTCGCCTCATACAAATATAAGGTTTCACTATGGACTCCAAATTCAGGAAATCAGCCCGAATTAGCAAATTCTCTCATGCAAGCTGCTGATGATTGGCTGAACTCACTCCATGTCCACCACCCAGATTTCTCATTCTTCTGCCGTAGGTAAACTTCATTGCAGTTCCCCCTCCTTCGCCATCGCCTTCTTCTTCATCCCTTCATAAACATGATGCTGATGCTGCGGGTGCGTTAGATTCTACAATGAACGCCAACCAAATGCCGTTGTAGAGCTGTTAAAAACTACGCGATGACGCGAAAATAAATTTTGGTATGCTGGCTGAACTCTAGCACTTTGCTGGTTGATGCTCTGTTTTTTTTTTTTTTTGCAATTTGTATTATAGAACAAGCTGTGGTTTTTTTTCTCGTCATGGCTATACGATGTAGACTTGTAGGTTTTATCAAACCATTTCTGCATTTTATGGGGAGTTTATAGAGAAACTGTAACCAAATGTTGAGCTTAGTTTTTGTCACTTGTAACTAAATGTTCAAATTAGGCCCACCTGACGGTCTAGGGAGTGGGGGCAGCCGCCCCCTCCCGCCACCCCAAATTGCCGGGGATACTATGTTTTTCCGTGATTTAAAAAATGGTGGTGTTGACGTCGAGGGATACTTGGAGATCTATACGTAGTTGTTACGCTTCTGCAATAGATATCTCGACTAAGCATACGTTAATGAGATTTTTAGGTATCCTAACTTAGAAGACGTTAGTGAGATTTTTAGGTATCTCGACATAGAATACGTTAGCGAGAGTTTTAGATATCTCGACTTAGAAGATATTAGTAAGATTTCAATGGTAGTATCTAACTTTCACAATTCAACAAATTGGTGGATTGAATGTTATATCTTGTGTTGTGAGTTTTCTACCTCAAGGTTTTTACAAGAACTCCAAATTAGTAGTAGTAATTTTTTGCCACATTATATATACCCTTTCAAAGTAATTTTTGAATATTATTGAATGAACCCATCTAAATCTGAAACTCGTATCTTTACGATGATTATGAAAATTAAATTCGCAACTTTCGGCTAGTTTCTAAATTTGAAAATTTCCTCTTTAGGTGAGATATACAGATTAAAACAGCAATAAATACTCATGAATTTCGTTTTCCAATTTTCCTTGTCACCGCTGCCTCATGTCCCTCATCAAATAAGGTACATTAAGAAAAAAAAAATTAAAAAAATTAAATTTGTAACCGTATTATTTATCATATTAAATATATACATAGAACTAATTACTAAATTCCAAAAAGTCAAATTCAAGGTAGAAAGGAAAAAAAATGTGACAGTTACACTCTTAATTTTTGAATTGGTACTTTTCAATAAACTCAGTCTTCTCCATCGTTTACTAGTCAATTTCACCGCTCTAATATTTCAAACTATAACAGTATATTTAATCCTCCGTCCACGAAAAACTATCTCATTTTTATATTTTGGAATGTCGGCAAAATATAGTTAAATTTCATAAATAGAAAGTTAATCTCTTATGCTTTACTCATATTTTCTCCACTCTTTCATACTTTACCCAATTTTTTCTCATTATTTTTCTTACTTTACTTATATCTCATTAAAATTCGCGTCGTCCATCTGGGACTCTGTTTTTCATGAATGGAGAGAGTAATCCAAAGAAAATTACAAAAAGCAGCTTCATTTATCGCATCAAACACTAAATTTCCAAGCAACGAAACATTGCATTAGCACTAGTATCACTTAAGTAACATACCACACTCATCAATAATCATCATTTTCATAGAAAATAAAAACATATAAACTGTAATACCATAGTACAACCACAAGTTATACTCAATACTCATAAGACTAAAACAAGTCGCACTTCAATAATTATTATAGTAATAGTAGTAATGATAATATTTAATTAATTTAGCATTTAGGGTAGGGAATGTTACAAGCACTAGACACTTTCTTTGCACCAGGGGACTTGATGAACTTCTGTAGATTGGGATTCCTCATGTACTGGCACAGGCACGGCCTCTGCTCCTTGAGCTTGGCGCAGCAGGCGGTGCTCGGCTTCCCTCCCGACGTGATTGCGGCCGCGCACGGGCTGAGCTGCAGCGGGTTGCACGTCACGGCGGTGGCCACCTCCACTTGGGCCAGGGCTAGCATTGCTAGTGCAAGAATTGCTAGGCTTGCTATTTTGGTGTTCATTTTTTTGGTGTGTGTGTGTTTTTTTTGGTGGGATGTGTGTGTGAGAGAGAGAGAGTGAGTGAGTGTGTTGTGAGGAATTTGTTTGGTTTGTGGCTCAATTTATAGAGGGGGAGAGGTATGGGTGTTGAGTCTCTTTTCACATTGCTTTTTAGTTTATACTCTACAATGTTTGTAAGTGTGCAAGTGGAATCATGACTCAATTTTTAATTTCTACACATGCCACATAGTTGCAAGATTAATTTTAGGGTTGGTGGGTGAAATTTGCTGCCAACAAAAAAAAAAGTTTTAGCGAGTTGAAAGATCATGTATTCTGCGACTGTTATCAAAAAACGGACTTTAACGAGTTGAAGATCATACATAATGCAAGTGCTAAAAAACGGTCTTTAATGAGCTGACGATCATATACTTATGATTTATAGTATGGATCATATGTTATATGGTTGTATATTTGCGGATGATTGTTGAGTGTCAAAATTATCAATTAATTACAAGTAGTGAAGTAGTATTTTTCTAACTCATGTAAGTGTGAAATGTACCAATTTTTCTTAACATATTGAAAATAAAAATAACAATAATGTCATCTAGAACGCCATCGAATGCTATGGACTAATAGTTAGAGTTTGGACTTCGGGCATAGAAGAATTCCATCAGTGATTAATAGTATGTGTTCAAACTAAAATAAAAAATAACAATGTGAGGAAGGCCTTTTCTTCCAAATTATGTATACGTGTATGTTGTCTTCGCTTGTTGAGCTAAAATTCTACCCGAATTGAATGTGACTTGAATCTGAATTTTATGGTTAAAGTGAAATAAATTGAATGTAACTCGAATCCTAACTTTATGGTTAGAGTGAAATGCATTAAATGTGACTCGAATCCGTGTTTTGTGGTTAAAGTAGAATCTTTTTATTAACCGCGATATACTAATGTTGTAAATTCATATTTTGTGGTTAAAATAGATTTTTTTTATCTTGTACAACTAATTAAGTTAATTATGTAAAACGAACATACATAATATATTGCAACAAATTATTGAAAAAAATACCTGCACATTTATTGTTGCATCAAGCGTGAAGTTTCAATTCATCTACTTATATTTTTTCAATTTCATTGTTTGATCTTAACTGGAAAACTTTCCATTTTAATAGAAAAGCAAAAAGATGAAAGTTCCCAAATTTTATGCTTTAGCTCGTTTCTTTCTGTCTTCCATACCTTCATCCTCCCTATTTTGCTTTTTCCCCCAAGCAAAACCTTTCCATGTGATATTTCATGTGATGTTTAAAACTTTGAACTCTTCTTTCTTTCTCTTAGTTTTTTTTAAAAATAAAAACTCAACTATATACCCATAGTATCCATTTGAAAGATAATTAAAACAATTCATATATATATAATTAACACGAATTATAGAAAAATTCTCCTTTCAACATTTCGAATACGAAATTTAGAAAATACAGCTCTCATGAAAGTAAAATTATATGTCCATATCAATATGTATCTATATGACATATACATATGTACATGCATGGTGTGAGCATAATCAATAATAATTTATGGATGCACACAAATGCAGATTAAATAAAATGATGGGAAAAATTAAAAGTGATAATGGGCAAAATTAAAGTGATAATGGGAAGACTTTGTAGACATTGGTAAGTCACGCTTATAAATGATGATTTATAATCATGCTGCACTATCCATCATCATCATCATACCCATACTAATGCGTGTCTAATTATTCTTTTGAGTAATGAAGTGTTTTTTTCACCTTCGATTTTTACTTCAATTATTTCTATTAATCCTCATATTTTGATTGAATTTTCTGAGTTTTGTGTAGTTTTAGCTACATATTTCGATTAATAAAAGTATATGATAAAAAACATTTGCATTGGATTGTCTAACAAACCTTAATGTTGGCTTTCTTGCTTGAGAAACACGATCGAAGAACACAATTTGAATGCAAAGAACCTTTTATTGAACTGCACTCAAAAGAAGATCCACACTTGGATTGATTTACAAGATTGAAGATAAAGAGAAAATGAAAAAGAGAAAGAGCGTCTCAACTAACTAACTAATCGGCTAACAAATGCCTTTTAACTATTTTTCAAACCCAACGGCTAGTTGGATCGTACGGCTACGATTTAATCCCAACCTAACTAAGCTGAATCTAACGGCTCCTGAAGCTCGGGAGCTGATTAGCTTGTTTCCTCTTCTTGATCCGGTTATCATCACTTACACTCAGCAATTTGTATACAACATTTACACTTAATTTATTAGATGGTATTTATATTTAAATCCTGATATTTTATGACACGACTTTGATTCACTATTTTTTGGATTTAATCTTGATTTGTCGTATGATTAGACACAAATTTCCGAATTATATAAAATCATTCAAACATATATATGGAGAAAAAAGTAAAAATATCTACTACATAAATCCGAATCAATTGACCATGGTTGGATTAATTTAATCTGGCTGCATATATTACTTTTCGGTGGAGGGTGATGAGTCGCATGGGCCAACATTAATCATCACATTCCAAAATTTATTTATCAAAGTGTAAAATTAATATTTTCTCCATATACCCTCCATGATCCATCTACAAAATAATACTTAATCTGGATGCATATCACTTTTTAACTCAGCTAAAATTATTAAAAATATGAAAAGAAATCACACTTTCATATATTCCCTCCATTTTCATATAATAAGAGTCCATTGTATCAAAAGAAATATAGTACTATAATAAGAGTGCTTTTTGGCATTTCAATGAGCAACAATAAAAATCTCATAATACTTTTACTATACATGATATATAATCTATATATTTCACTAACTCGTTACACACATATTTAATTAGTAATACTATAAAATTAATATAAAAAATATATTTCACATTAAATCTATGATGCATTATCCTTACTGCGGCCGAGTCATAAAATTGTTATCATACATCATAATTTAAATTGCAGCAAACAATAATTTTTTAAAATTTTGCATAGTGACCATTCTTTTTAATTATTCGAAATGTACCTTATCAGTACAGTATCTGTATGCATCATTTAGAATATTTTGGGTAAAAAGGTATTCTCTTTAGGTAAATTCGCAATGAGTACTTAATGATGAATCCTGATGCTTTGGATAATGAATACATATTAAATTAATTTTTACTGAATTTCTGCCTCCGGTTTAGCGTAAAACGGCGACGTTTACGCAGTCAAACGTCAGAATTAACACTTTGACTGTGCGGTGGAATTAGCTTAGTAGTAATAATTAAATTTTTGCTGCAATAATTAATTTTTTGCATACCATCACAGAAATAAGTATGTTAGCGGCCCACTCCAGAATAATTAAAACTTCATAAATAGAGATCTGCAGCAGAAATTTGAATAACTGAAATATCAGTAATTTGAGATTTTTTTAAAAAGCAATTTCAAAATCAGTAAGGACTCCAAGGAAAAGACAAAGGAGGAAATATATAAATGAAGTGAGTAATATTTTTTTAATTGTATAAAACGGACTCTTAAATTACATAAAAAAAATACGTACATTTTTCTTTTCTTCGATGACTTATTAATTATTACCCGATCAATATAAGTTAATTTAGCAGGCTATTTACTCATTACTAATATTTAATTAGAATTCGAATGATTGAATTGTGAATAGGACTGCTTAATCGGTTCTCCGGTTCTCGGGTACCCGGAACCGGAACCGAAACCGACCGGGTAATTGAGGAACCGGGAACCGGAGAACCGGTTCCGGTTCCGATACCGGTTCTAGTATTTCTCAAACTTTTCGGTTCCGGTTCTACCCGGAACCGATCGGTTCTTACCCGGAACCGGATAATATATTAATTTCAGATTTTTAATTTTAGTTTTAATAAAATTTAATATTTTTATTTAAATAAAAGTAATCCTATTCCTAACTTCCTAGTCAGCGACTATGGAGTACATATTTTTCATTTGATATCTCCTCATTTTGTGTATTCAATTGAGTTAGAAATATATCAAAAGAATGTGCTTCAAATATAAATTCGTTTGATATGCTTTCAATTACTAACATATTGTATAGTTTATCTAATTTTTTTCGATTAACCTATATAGTGTATATTTTGATGCACATCTGTATCGTTTAGAAATATATGACAAAATCAAATACTACTACTTTGAAATTATATTAAATTATAAGCATTATATACACACAGACTACATATATATACTGGGTGAAAATAGGCTAGCATATAGAAAATTAAAAATAACAACACTACTAGTTTTGTGAATATCTCAATCATTGAAGTAATCAATTTCATGACTCATTTTTCCTTCTTAATGTTTTATTTGTTGGAAGGTATTTTGCTGAGTGAATACAAATAATAATGTAATAAAGATATTAAAGAATTGAAATTTCATAATCTGTGGACTAGGTTTATTTTGTATACCACTTTTGAGACGTAGTTGGGCATAAATCACATGATTAGTGGTCAAGAACTATATTTTTACTCCATGTTAAAAGTTACTAATGTATTATTTTAGATTTTCAATATTTTGATTTGTATTTTTGTGTGTTTATTTAAACTTTTTGGTATTAATTGTTATATTTCTAAATATTGAATTATTTAAATAAATCAAAATTAAAACTATAAATCGGTTCCGGTTCGGAACCGGAACCGACCGGTTCTTACCCGACCGGTTCTGAACCGGATCCGGCCAGGTCCGATTCCGGTTCCGGTTCCAAGATTCATGAAAATTTGTAACCGGGTACCCGGTCAACTGGACC
>NC_062967.1:36912121-36955874 GCF_023119035.1 Salvia hispanica
AAGATATTAAAGAATTGAAATTTCATAATCTGTGGACTAGGTTTATTTTGTATACCACTTTTGAGACGTAGTTGGGCATAAATCACATGATTAGTGGTCAAGAACTATATTTTTACTCCATGTTAAAAGTTACTAATGTATTATTTTAGATTTTCAATATTTTGATTTGTATTTTTGTGTGTTTATTTAAACTTTTTGGTATTAATTGTTATATTTCTAAATATTGAATTATTTAAATAAATCAAAATTAAAACTATAAATCGGTTCCGGTTCGGAACCGGAACCGACCGGTTCTTACCCGACCGGTTCTGAACCGGATCCGGCCAGGTCCGATTCCGGTTCCGGTTCCAAGATTCATGAAAATTTGTAACCGGGTACCCGGTCAACTGGACCGAGTAGAACCGGAACCGGCCGAATAAGTAGGCCTAATTGTGAACATAATCAAAATTAGTTGTATCCAGCTTGAGGGATGGAATGCAGAATAATTGAACATGGATATTTTTATGGGCTTAGTTTAGCCCATTTAGTTCTATTTGGGTCTCTATGAGTGCTATTATCATATACGGCCCTAATGGGCTCTATATATTTGCTCATTAAATCATTTATTCTTTTTCATTTATTTATTTAACATTATATTTATGTTTAGAAATGTTAATTAGGTCAGTCTACTTTATCGACCCATTCAATTTTGCACTATTATTGGTTCGGTTTAAACGGTCTTTTTATTAGGGCAAAATTAATTTAGTCATATCCTTCCTTTTCGAGCTAAATTGATATTATTGAGATATTACTCTCCTCGTCCCACAATAATTGTCACTCTTATTGTGGTCATGAATTTTAAAAAATGTAAGAAAAAGTTGGTTGGAAAAGTTAGTAGAATGTGAGATCTACTTTTTTATATTGATTTTGTAATAAAATGTGAGTGAAGCATGTTAGTGGAATGTGAGACCTACTTACCGTTTATGGTAAAAGTAAAGTGTGATAATTATTGTGGAACGGACCGAAATAGAAAAATATGACAATTATTATTGGACGGATAAAGTATATCGGTTATCCACACTCATAAGAGGAAGAAATAACATGTGAAATAATTAGTTGTAAAAGATTGATTTGTAGTACTCATTAAACTTGAGGGTGAACTTTCATGTACAAGGCATTCCTTTCTTTGACATTAAAATGCAACGTCATAATTTAGAAATAAATGATATTATCTTCATCATCATATTTTACAGCTAATAAATAGATTTATTCTTCATCCTTCATTTAATAATGACGATTTTATTGGTAACAACTTACGATTTTATTATTTAGCTTCTAATCCGCATATGTAAAAAGCACCAAAATCAGCTTAATTATAATAATTAATTAGCTACCAAAATTGCAATTAAAGTTAAATCTACCAAAAAGTAAATGAAGAGACATGTGGTCTAATCATAGTATTAGAAGAATCTTTTTTCCTCTTATTGTAAATATTTTGCTCAATGGTCTACCTTTTTATAGACAACATAGACTGTCAAAGTAATTGTTGCTAAAATATGACATGTAATTTGCAATATTGTCCCAAACCAAAATAAACAAATTCTCAAGTTAAATTGAAAAAAAATGACAAGATTGATAAATATGAATTATTTATTAAACAAAGTGGTTTAATCTATCTTTGTACAAGTTGTCGTGCCTCAACTTTGTGGTTCAGTTTAAACAAATTAATGTAGGCGCTTCATTCTTTTCCTTTTTATGTCTGTAAAAAATATTATTCTTGTCTCTTATCTGCATTTCGTTTCTAATTTATTTAATTAATTATGAAGTAGTTTTTTTATTTTTACATGACTATAAGTTTTTTTTAATCAAAATGTAAATCGAATTTGAACTCGAAATGGACAGTGTCATGTAGGTACAAAACATGTTTAACTAACTTATGGAAAATAATATAGTACTAATTACATTTTCATTTAATTGTAACCTTTTTTTGCTAACATATGATGTGCAGTAGTAAATTTTAAATATTCCGACAACTAGTGTATCGAGATTCTCCGTTCTCGGTTAAAAAACAAATTACGAAGTCATTTTTGTGGGTCAAATTATCAAGTGTAGTAAATTTATTTTATACTCCCTACTTCTCTAATAATTTGATATCATTTAATTCGGCATGGGTTTTAAAAAATGTATTATAGAAAGTGAATTAAAAAAAGTTAGTGATACGTGGATCCTACATTTATATATTAGTTTTATAATAAAATATGAATAAGAATGAATTAGTGAAATATAATGTTTATTACTAAAAATGGTAAAAACTGAAAAGTGACAAATTTGTAAGGGCGGATAAAAAAGGAAATAAGTGATATATTTTCGAGGACTGGGGAAGTAGATTATTTAATTAAGTTAGACATAATTAAATTTCCCATACGAATAGCTAATTAAAACCATTGCCAGCATCCAGCAGGAATCCTTTCCCCACTTCAGTTCACATTCCCTAGTAGAATCATCTCCTTTTCAAAAAAATGATGAATTACTAAAAGTACTGAATTTTTATTAAATTCTGATTTGACATTATTAATTTTGAGAAAAAGTTAACATAATTATTGAATTTTCGATTTCATCTAATTTTACTAATTGCTACACGCCTACACCAATCGAAACAGAAATAATGGAGCCACGATTTTAACATAGAAATGGAAGATCTTTTTTACAGCAACTCAGATTCTAGTAACTGGCATTTCCCACTACAGAGTTATCACAGTACACTGCAAAGCAAATATTTTTTTACCAAGATAGTTCAACACGGATCTTCCTTTTCATTTCCTGCATTATTGCTATCTTTCTCTGTAAAACCACTCCATTTTCCCAAACCCCCTTTGCTTATTAGCTTGAACCACCTTTACCCTTTCCCCAAAACCAATTCTTTCTTGCTCTCTCCCCTCCAGTCTTCTTGCTTAAAAGGTAAATCTTGTAGATGCATTTGCAACCATCATTTTCTTCAAAAGATGCTAACCTTCCTTGCTTTATTCCTCTTAATTTGCTGCGATTTTGCGAGTTCTGTGAATGAAGAAGGGGTAGCTCTGTTATCATTCAAGAAATCCATCACATTGGACCCTCAAGGAGCTTTTAACAATTGGAACATCTCTGATGAAACCCCATGTTCATGGAATGGCATCACATGCAAAGAGAGGAGAGTGGTGTCTCTCAGCATTCCTAGAAAGAAGCTTTCTGGGATTCTCTCTCCCTCTCTAGGATCCCTCTCTGAGCTAAGGCATGTCAATTTGAGGAGCAATAGGTTGTTTGGGGGGCTGCCTTTTGGTCTTTTTAAGGCTGTTGGGTTGCAAAGTTTGGTTCTTTATGGGAATTTCTTATCTGGGGTTTTGCCATTTGAGGTTGGGAATCTTGGGTATCTCATTACTTTAGATTTGTCTGAGAATTTATTTAATGGGTCACTGCCTTCTTCTTTGGTTAAGTGTAGGAGGTTGAGGAATCTTGTTGTTAGGCAGAATAATTTTAGTGGCTCTTTGCCTAGTGAGTTTGGGAAGAGTTTGGTTTTGTTGGAAAGACTTGATCTTTCCCACAATAGCTTTAGTGGCTCTATTCCTGTTGATTTGGGCTATCTTGATAACTTGCAAGGGACTGTTGACTTGTCTTATAACAAGTTCAACGGCTCGATTCCGGCTAGTCTTGGCAATCTGCCTGAGAAGGTGTACATTGATCTCACTTACAACAGTTTGGGAGGTCCAATTCCTCAAAATGGAGCTCTTGTGAACAGGGGGCCAACGGCCTTTGTTGGGAATCCGGGGCTCTGTGGTCCTCCGTTGAAGAATCTTTGCTCGTCTGGTGGTGAGGCGAATCCGCCCTCTTCGTATCCGTACTTGCCTAGCAGCTACCCTCCGGGGAAGAATGGGGGCGGTGGGAGGGGTTTGAGTAAGGCTAGTTTAGTTGCCATCATTGTTGGGGATGTTGTGGGGATATGCGTGCTTGGGTTGTTGTTCTCGTATTGCCAATCGAAGGTCTGTCGTCGTGGGAAGGGTAGGGACGAGAGTGGCTATGGTTTTGAGAAGGTGCCTAAAGCGTCAAAGGAATGCTTGTGCTTTAGGAAGGATGAGTCGGAGACGTTGTCTGAAAAGGCGGAGCATTATGATCTAGTGGCTCTCGATGCACGAGTGGAGTTTGATCTCGATGAGCTCTTGAAGGCTTCTGCCTTCGTGATGGGGAAGAGTGGGATAGGGATCGTGTACAAGGTCGTGCTCGAGGATGGACTTGTCTTGGCTGTGAGACGATTGGGCGAGGGAGGTTCGCAGAAGTTTAAGGAGTTTCAAACAGAGGTTGAAGCCATTGGAAAGCTTAGGCATCCGAATGTAGTCACTCTTAGAGCTTATTATTGGTCTGTGGATGAGAAGCTGCTGATATACGACTTCGTGCCAAATGGAAATCTCGCTTCTGCTATCCATGGTTCGTCTCCATACGACTTCGTGTGATAATTGAACATTGATTATTAGCTCTTGTGTGTTTTCTTGGACATAATGCTATGTGTTTGATGTTGTAGGAAAGCCGGGATTGGTGGCGTTCACGCCTCTTTCGTGGCGTGTGAGATTGAAGATCATGAAAGGAGTTGCAAAGGGCTTAGTTTACTTGCACGAGTGCAGTCCCAAGAAATATGTCCATGGTGATCTCAAGCCATCGAATATATTGCTCGGGAACGAAATGGAGCCCAAAATCTCCGATTTTGGCCTAGGCCGGCTAGCTAACATAGCCGGTGGCTCACAGCCTCAGAGAGGGGAGCATAGCAGCTCTGCCTCAGACGTTGCTGCATTCGCCTCATCAGCCTCGTTCGGTGCCTATTACCAAGCCCCTGAGGCAATGAGGGCGGTGAAGCCGTCCCAAAAGTGGGACATCTACTCGTACGGGATGATCCTGCTGGAAATGATAACAGGCAAGGCGCCATTGGTCCAAGTTGGCTCGTCGGAGATGGACCTTGTGCGGTGGATGCAGCTCTGCATCGAGGAGAAGAAGGCCGTGTGCGATGTCCTGGACCCGAACCTGGCTCAGGACGGGGACAGGGAAGAGGAGATGATCGCGGTTCTAAAGATTGCGATGGCGTGCACCTCTAGCAGCCCCGAGAAGAGGCCTTCGATGAGGCTTGTCTCGGACGCCCTAGAGAGACTACCGGAACCCTGAGAGGGTCGATTTTCGAGGTGTGTAATCTCATTGGAGCAAGATGGATATTGTCACTATTGTGATGAAACAAGAGATGAAAAAGTCTATGGAATCAATCTCCTTTATCCATGGCTAAAAAAAGGTTTAGTTGAAGATTGTTTTGACTGTTAGTGTGTGTAAGAATGCTGTGATTTTAAGTTGTCTTGTTCTTGCTCTTGTTGGAGACATCATTTGTTTATTGTTTGTTTGTTTGTTGTGTTTTAATCAGTTTGTCACTTTGTGTTTGTTTTTGTTGTTGATGATGTTTATTTTTTCTATTCTGTTAGTCCTTGTTATGTTTCAAATTGTCAGTTTTCAACCATTTTAAAGGTGTAGAATGATTTTTATTTGTGATTGTACAATTCTACTAAGAAGATATTGGTTTTACTTAGTGTGCTTTAGGTTTGGTAGGATAGTATATTACAAGAATTAACTAAATGTCAATTTTTTTTATAAATAAACAACATTGTTTTGTTTAACTTATTGGTGGTGACACTCACCTATGAATTTAGCTGCCAAATTAGATATAATTTCAAAAAAAATAATATCAAAACAATTTAGTGTCAAAGTTTGTTTTGAACTATTTAATCTCAAATAATCAAATCTTATCGCCAGATTAAGATATTGATTTTTAATTTTTTATTCTCTCTCATTTTTTGAGGCGTCAAAATTGACTTGATATTTTCTGTACATTAATTGCTGAAAATTATTTCAGATGTAAGTCGGCGACATAATAAATTACATGAATGAGAAATTCCATTCCAGCATTTATTAATATTGTCTACGACCTAAATAAGAAGACTAGCACAAGCACATGTGAGGTAAGAAAATTGAAGCCATAATTCATAATCAAGCAAAAAAGAAAAGGGTTGTTTCTACTCGACGTTCTGTTGGCTTGAGCATTTCTCTTGAATCGAAATAGTTAATATTCGTAAAATAGAACTTTATTGACCGATATGCATCAAGTTTATTGATTGATAGACACTACATCATCACATTATTATATGCAGATGTCACATTTTTTTTTTTTGGTTTGAGCATTTTTCTTGAATCGAAGAAAAAAGACAATTTTTGTAATATAGAACTTTATTGACTGATACGCATCAACTTTATTGATTGATAGACCGTACATCATCACATTATAATATGTAGATGTCACATTTTATTTTTATTGTTATTGTACATATTAATAATTGGTCTATGCTAAGACCACAGTTTCCACTGCAGAAGATTGGATGACTTGCTCCAAATGCTCGACTTCATCTTCCCATATCTCAGGCAATGCTTCTTTCATATTGTGTATGCTGCTCAAAGCATGATCTGCACCTGGCACTAGACTGGATCTTCCCACCTGCATTTTTTACGAGCCGGTTAGAAAATGACCATGTCGTGAAAAGTGGCGAATTCAAGGGGCGATCGCCAAGAAGGCCTAGTTTTTTTCTTCGAAGAAGATGTCAAACTACGCCGTTTGGGATTTTTTTTAAAACTTGTTTTGTTTTACATCTCATTAAAGTTTAAAAATCCATTATGCATCCATGTTCGTTCGCTTCAGGCTGCAAGCAATAGAATGTGTTGAACTTACAACTACAGTGTGGAGTCCTGCTGCTTTACCACTTGCAATGTTACGAACGCTATCATCGAAGAATATCTGAGATTCAAAGGGAGAAACCTTCATAAGTCACATGCTTTCTTTTACATTTAATTGTAGTAGCAATATGTTAACCTAGTATATATACTAACTGTTTTCTTTGGATCAACATTTGCTATTCGAATGGCAGCTTCCATTGCTTCCACAGAAGGCTTGCACAGGATTTGAGTAGAGTTCCCATTTTGCATGGTTTCAGTCGAGGGAGGATTAAGAGTTTCGAAGCATATGACACCATTGAAGCAATCTTCCAACCCCATCCTACCAAGCACTTGAGCCACGTGTGCTTCGTCTCCATTCGTGAAGATCTGCACGGAAGATATATGAACTAGATTAAGATATTGGACTTCAATTAATGTATAACGTTAATATATATTTCTCGAGAAATATGTCGTTTGTTTAGAACGTTTATTATAGTAAATAATATGCATGTTCAATATTGGACTCTGTACTGAGAATTGTTAATGCACCGGGTTTACATGCATGTTGGATAATGAAAGTAATGGATTCATCTGTAGGATTCGATCAAACACAGCTAGCGAATGACACAAGAAGTAAGTTCTCTAACTGATGTATTTGCATGCTCAACTTGCA
The DNA here is from genome assembly GCF_023119035.1 of Salvia hispanica. Taxonomy (NCBI): domain Eukaryota; kingdom Viridiplantae; phylum Streptophyta; class Magnoliopsida; order Lamiales; family Lamiaceae; genus Salvia; species Salvia hispanica. The sequence goes on from NC_062967.1 coordinate 36,919,539, forward strand.
ATATTGATTATAAATATAGATCTATATTCATTTTCTATTATGTTCGTTGCATATCTTCAGATGATCAATGACCTGAATTAGTAACACGCATCCAACGAAGCAAGTGGTAACGTTAATATTTTTCTAGTGGCAGATCCAAAATTTTTGATCTAGGGGTGCGAGCGAAACCGTTGAGAGAGATTAGAGTTTGAACATACTATTTTCTGTTGGGGCATGGAATGGAGGAGATTGCGTAGCACTGGATCAGGCTTTAGCAAATCATATGGCAATCTTCCATGAACATAAGCATGGAACTCATCATTGTCAAATTCGTAGCCCATCACCTGCAACAAATTAAATTAATGATTCTTATATTTAAATCCATGTATATTGCTTTAATTAGCTTAATCTTCGTTGCTTGTTTACATACACTTAAAAAAATTAATGTTTACCGAGAACCTTCGGTACAAGGCAAAAGTGTTCGGTTAAACGGGAGATATATACCTTAAGGCCAGCCATTGTTGTGCCATACTCTTTGTACAGATCTAAGCAAAGCCTAGGGACCTCACTTTCTTCAATATGCATGTGATGGAGCATATAATCTGAGATCAAGGTTAACCATCTATAGGTAATCAATCATCATGAGTTCACATGCACTTTATTGCTTTTATTGGTAGATTTTTATGGGGCTAACTAATTCTTATATTCTTTATTGCTTTTTCAATTAGATTTTACGGAGGCTAAGTACAGTTTCATTCATTGAAGCGTACCTGATACGTAAAATGAAGACTAATCAAGACCTTGTGAGGTTCCATTCTAAAATTGATTGATGAATAGAGGAGTGACTCAACTGGCTTGAGCTAATTCCTTTTTATTTCACAATTTCAATATGCGACAACTCACACGTGAATATCTCAATATGTCCCCTCTCAACATGTCCCCTCATTGCCTCACATATGAGTCATTTGTAGCTTATTTGAACATGATCACCTAAGCTCCGTCACATTAGACAACACATTCGGCTCGAACATGGAGCCTGCTATTTTAGATTTTACGGGTGCTAGTTAGGTACGATCTCATTTACTAAAGCGTAGCAACGTTCCATTCTAAAGTTAAATGATATGAAGATGGAACCTCCTAATGAACTACTCCCTCCGTTCCATAGTAATAGAGTCATTTTGCCATTTTAATACGTTCCATAGTAATAGAGTCATTTCCATTTTTAGTAAAAGTCAACACATTTTTTCACACCTACTTTACTCTCTCTTACTTTTTTCTTTCTTCATCTATCTACCTTTTTCATTTTCCATTTTATTCCCTCTTTTAACTCACCTAACACAATTTTTCTTAATCTCCGTGCCGAAAAGAAACACCTCCATTACTATGGAACGAAGAGAGTATAACGTAGCTCTAACAAAATCTAACATTTTTGTGATATGTATGTACTATATCCCAACAAATCCAAAACAGAACACATGAAAAGATTCAAGTAGTACCTTGTATATTCTTGCGACATGCAAAATTGATCCCCAAACTCAAAGGGTATAAAGTGTCATCCATATCTGACCAAAAATCACAGTAAAATTGACTTACTCACATATCATATCCCGTGACTTTTCCACAGCTACCTAAATATTGTAGACTTCAATTTTGAAGTAAAATCTTTGAAGCAACATACCAAAAAGCAAGCACTCATATTTCGAACCCTCAGACCTTCCACCTTCCATTTCAGTAACCCTGAAACCAAAACCTGAAAAACATCCACCTTCAAGTCTACAACTTAGTACTCCCTCGTCCACAAAATATAATCTTGACAATATAAGACATGAATTTTAATGCAAAATTGGTAAATTAATAGAGAGTCTGTCCACGAAAAATAATCTTGACAAGGAAAGGAATGAGTTTTGATGCAAAGTTGGTATAATAATAGAGGGCGAAAGAAAAAGTAGTTGAATTATTGTTAGTAGAAAATAAGACTCGCCTTCAAATTTTGATGGACAAACCAAAATTGAGAAACAAGACTATTTAATGTGGACGAATATAGTATTTTTCATTTTCATGTATTCATAGTTTTACTCACAAAATTAAGATAGGTATATGCATAATATTATGCCTTGGTAAAATCTAAAAATAGGTATATGCCTTGGTAAAATCCATGCATGGAAACAAGAGGAGATAGGAAAGAAACATGAAAATAAATATAAAGAAATGACACATGATAATATTATCACCTTGAACTAAGCTTGATTTTTGTTGAAGAATGCATGCATTATGAGGTTTAGAAGGTACATATATATAGTTGGGGAGTGAGATCATGATTTGGTAGTGGAGAGGCCCACCATTCATTATAAAGAATATATATAGAGGCTTCGATTATTACCATGCACTACTTTATTCGAATTATCAAAAATATTCGTTTGTGGGTCATTGTCTGGTTTGATGAAAAAAAAAATGTTGGATATATAATGTCTTGAAAATTTATTTGAGAATGTATTTTAGATGATTCGAATCATTAAACCTAGTGTTTTTACATACACATAAAAGTTTGGATAAATTTGCTGATTGTATAAAATAATGAAAAAAAATATTTAGTACGGGCATAAACCCCATGACCACTCTACTTGGGTCCGCCTATGCCATGAGGGCTAGTATTTGGTTGGTGTCGATTCAATTAGATAATTGTCGGAGGACAGTGTCAGGTATGATTAGTCTTCTCTTATGAGTCTTGCTATTTTTTTCATGATAAAATTAATTTCCATTAATTTAGTGCACACCTCTTTCTACTTTATTTAGGTTGTCATTGAAAACTAGCTTGACACTGAATAGTATTGCAAACAAAAGAAATATGATGATTCATTTTGATATGAAATGAGTAGGTCATTAAATATTGATCAGAAAATACTTGTTTGGTAGTTCCACTTATTTTTATTCTCAAAACATAGATAAGAATATTTGGTAGGAGTATATGCAGCCGAGGATGTGTTCTTTATTACTACACGACTAAGGTAACGAAGTATAATCCTCCCTCCGTCCCACAAAAGATGTCACACTTGTGGGACGGCACGGGATTTTAGGGGATTTTGTTTTGTGTGTTAAATGGAGAGAGAAAATATAATTTTTATATTTATGTGAGAGAGAACTTTTTCCAAAAAGGAGAAATGTGACATCTTTTGTATGACAAACTAAAAGAGTAAGTGTGATATCTTTTGTGGAACGGATGGAGTACTTGGTATAAAGCATATAATTGGATTAGATCTCCATAAATCTAACTTTAGAGAATTTATCGATACCAAAAAACACAAAAAGACAAAATGAACCTCTCAACCTTAGAGGATTCTTGAGGAGCTGCCACGTAGTAGGGTCGGAAGAGAATTTAACGATAGCAAAAAAACACAAAAAAACAAAAACAAATAATGAACCTCTCAACCTTTTAGAGGATTGTTGAGGAGCTGCCACATAGCGGGGTCGGCAGCGGCTCCAAAAGTCGAATCTAATGGAGTTTTTGGGTGCTCATAGATTGGCGATAGGATTGGTCGACCGTCCTCGTATCTCACCACCATTACATGTAGATTAATGGATATACTGAAATACAACAGTTTTCGATTTACATTCTACAACCCCTAACTATTAATTAAAAATGAATCTTTAAAAAATGGAGTAATTAACTAGAACTAAAAAGAAATTATCCCAAATAATTTAAATGGCCAAAATGAAATGATATAATATCACGGACTGTTAGGCCCAACAAATTCTTTACTGTGGGCCCTAATATATGAAGGGATCCATTTTCAACTTCATTATTCTGCTCACAAAATCGGGGTTTAATTATTAAATAAATTTAGTTTCCTATAATTATACACTTTGTATTTTATTACTTTTTTCAAAAATAGTTTTTTGGTATAAAAAAAAAAGGGTACATTTCTTGGTGATTTGTCCAGATCCTGGCAACAATTAAATCGTTTTTGTACAAATTGCTTGTAGATAGTCAACTCATTTACAAAACCCAAATTTCCCAACAATTCGTCCACTTTAGTTAATTTGAAAGCCGTCATATTTGTTCAAACTTAAGGAGCTTGAAATATTGGTTAGTGTAGTATTTAACTAAAGAGCATGTACAATAGTTTTTTAGGGCTAATGGTCTATAAAATCATATGAACTATGATCGAAATTTGACATCATTTCTTACCGACGTAAAACATAATTTCAAATATTTTTTAAGTATAATGAAATTTTCACATTTGAAAGTCTGACGAAATTTTTGAGAAATTTTTTCACTCAAATAACCTACATAACAACCCGTTTACATCCATAAAAAGTGACGTCGTTTTATTTATTGACCAATTTATCAACCTATGTAATCTGACGGGTCATGCTGAATTCAATTTATAAGTTTGTGGGAGATATCAAATTTCAGACGAAGCTTGTGATTATAGAGATCATTACCCCATTTTTTTCCAAAAGAGTATCGAATAATAACTTTCTATCTTCATAGTAACTGAAACAGTTACAAGCCTCCAACTTATATTGATTGGGGAATGTTTTACAACTAATCTACACTTTATTGTCGTTCGTACTTAGTCGATATATGACGCTTTCTACACCATTTGACACTTTTTGCTGATTGTTGAATGTTGAACGTTGAAGCACCAAACTTTAGCCAATTTGATTAGGTTAGGTTTTTTAACTAAAAAATGTCCCTACATTTCCCAACACGAAATAATCGAGTGAAATACAAATACAATATATTTATTCAACATATCATTCCTTTTACTCTTTTGCGTATAATATAAAATTAAAAGAATATCGATTGATACACCACGTTAGATTATGTGAATCTTGACAAAGATTGTGGAAGATATGTTGGCCATTCTAACTCGCAAAAGGGTAGACTGAATAAGAAATTATAATCATGAATTCACATCATATTCATGCCATATTTCCTCATTTTTTATATTTTAATTCTTTCTTATACTCCAATTAAATTAATTTATAAATAAATAAAAAATATTAAATTATTACTAAAAATCAGTATATAATTGATATTAAAAAGTCATATAGTAACTAAAATAAAATACTAAAAATTACAAGATTAAATTCTAAATTTGAAAATTTTAATATAGAGAATACATGTATTTATAGATGAAAAATAAGAAAAGAAATAAACAGAATAAACGAAATAATAGCACAAGGTTCTGATTGCGAACACAATACGAACATCGACCCACTACACGGGTACGAGGCCAACGCTGGCACGTGCATAAGAGGATGGAAAAGTCTGCTGTTGGGAAACTTGAAAATGAGAGATGTCGAAAGCATAAGGCTTTTATAACTCATTAATTGCCAAACTTGACCCCTACAATCCTTAACGATAGTTTACAAATATCCATTCACATTTTCTTTTATCATTTGGTAACAGTTGCTTTCATTTTGATGAGGATGTGTCTGTATTAATACATCTACTTATCCTATCTGATATATCAATGTCAGTCCCACAAACATTTCTGAATTCTTAAATTTATTCAAAAATCTAGTAGGTCCAACTCATTAATTGCTAAATTGTTTTCTACGAACCTGACCATGCATGTTTCATGCCATATTTCGATTTCATACATACTCTGTATTCAAATTATGTGACATTTTCACGCACAACAACGAAACAAACGTGAACGACGATAAATCCATGAATTTCGAAGGCAAGAAAACGAAGAAAACAATATCATAAGCTGTTCTTAGCAAGAGAGAAAAACACCTCTTGTTAGAAAGCAATCTGCATTTTGAGATGGTATGAACAGTAAAAAAACACGGCTTACTTATAAAGAAGTTCGATTTTCTATTTCGAACAGAAGAATGCAAAGCAGATTAACATAGAGAATTTCATGAGCATTGAAAAAGGATTTGGGAAAGCACAAAACCTACAAAAATCTTGAAGATATATGTCAACTGATATACTCTCAAGCAAACATTCATCGTTCATTCGTTATTACAAAACATCAATGAAGGCATGGTCTATGGATAAGCCACTCCATCTATATACAGTCAACACATAATAGGCCACACAACACCATAACAAAGCATAGAAGCAGCAGCTACCAATCATGTCGTAGAAGTAAAGATTTGCTACAAAGATGACAAACGGTGTGATTATGGAAACTTTAAGGATCACCTAACTGAAACTTCACATAGCAGATTCTTGCAAGAACACACATGTATGCTTTAACGTACTTGAAACATGGATTGCAAAATCAACAAAACACTGAGCTCAGAAACCAAATAGAGTACATTCATGTTATTGGTCCAAACCCTCGTTGAAGTTAAGATTGCCACAAAGACAGATGATAGCGATGACAAAAACTACCGAGTCAGACTGAGAATTAAAGCAAGATTGAAGATCAGTGATTATAGAAACTTTAAGGATTACCTAACTAAAGCTTCACATAGCAGGTTCTTGCAATAACACGCATGCCTTAACATACTTGAAACATGGATTGCAAAATCAACAAAACACTGAGCTAAGAAACCAAATAGAGTATCATGTCCAAAGTTTCATCTTGCACTTTCTGGTAATTGTTCAACAAATGCTATATAGGATGATCGCGTAATACTGAGGTTCGACTTTTACAGTATGATATCAGACACCACCAATAAGAGCAATGACAGAAACACCATATATATAGAAGTAAAAAACACGAGTTCCTTATTACCTAATGAACTTACATACCACAAACCAATAATAAGAATAGTAAGACTTTTGACACTGTAATATAAACTCCGAATATAAAATCAAATCCACTGCTGCAAAATTTTCCATCAATACCCCAAACTTTTACCTGTCATTATTGCTGCATAGTCCTAACTTGCTGCTGCTGCTTAATGCTGTCTGAGGAAGCCTGAGACGAAGCATCAGGCGAAATCCCTTGAGGGGCTGACGTCATGGTCTGGTACTGAGCAGAGAGCTGATGTGTCATAGCCTGAGTGTAATACATTTGGGCCTGTGTCGGATCAGTAAATTCAAACGCGTAAGCAGGATTGGATGCTGAGGAAGGAGCCATCATTTGGGAGGGATGATGAATCTGAGTGAACCCAACATATTGAGGTTGATGTTGCTGGCTAGACGGGACTTGCACCATATGCTGGGGTGGTGCTCCAGTTGCTGTTCTGTACACTCCTGCAGCCATCTCGGGTTTGGATGAAGGCGCGTTTACTTGCTGGCTGTAAGCCACGTGCGTGGCAGCGGCAGCGGCAGCAGCAGGAGGCGCCTGAGGGCGAATGGAAGGGGGATTTGGGGCCATTTCGCTATAGCCTTGTTGCGGTACAGGTATGTTATAAGCTTGGGGCTGTCTAGCAGGGACAAAGTAGAACTGCTGTTGGTCGAGCACCGGCTGCTGGTGTGGATGGTGTGGCTGCTGTTGGGGATAAACGGAGTAGTATGGTGCATACGACATTGCCCCAGCAGGTATATACTGGTTCCCGGAATGAACAAATGGTTGGGGGTGATGCATTTGGGGGTGATTCGGATCATATTGGTTCGATATGACATAACCTGGTTCTTGAACTTGTTGCTGCATCGGAATCTTATTAGCATTTTGATCACCGGATTTCAGATCAGCCGGATTAGCAGCAACCATAGTGTTTCCAGATTGAATTTGTGTGATTTGTTCTTGATACATAGGTTGTCTCTGCCTAGATAAGGGGTTCTGTATACTTCCTTCACTGTATAAATGAAATCATGAAAAATCCCCAATTCAGATTATCTATGCAATCGAACATCAATTCAACGAAATTAGACTCACAAATTAATCAATCGATATACCTCGAAACGGAATCTGGAGAAACCAATTCAAAGCCACCACTCTGTTTCTGCTGAAATTGAGCCTGAGATATCTGCTGCTGCTGTTGATGTTGCTGCATTTGTGATTGTACCTGCGGCTGGATTTGTTGTACCCTCCTGTAACCACCAGGATCTGATCTCTCATCGTCTGAAACAACCCGATTTGGGGGATCGCCGCCAACCACCACCGGCACCCCAGCAGCCACTCCACCAGCAGCAATTCCGGCCGCCATGAAACCCCCTGCCTCCTCGATCTTCGGAGGAGTCGTCGACAAATTGACATTCGCCGCAACCCCCACAGCCATCTGCTGAAACTGATCCTCAATTCCAATCGCCCCAATCTTCGGATTCTCATCGACATGAACCCTAATCGGAGGCAAATTCGCCAGAGACGGCGAGCTAGAAGTCGACCCGAACGACGACGTCGTTTCCCGCATTGGTGAATCAGGAACAGAGTGCACATCGTGATTCATCCCACTGTTAGAATTTCCCCCAACTTTCGCCCCCTCAATTTGACCTTCCGCCTCTTTCCCAACCGCAGCTGCCTTCCCCACCGATTCATCGTCCAATTCGAGGAGGCAATTGGCCGAAGAAGACTCAGAAAAACCGCGATCACTCGCCCCCACCGACAACGTGCTGCCCTTGCCGTTGAGAGCGTTGAAGAACCAATCGTCCGATTTAGTCGATGCCGTCTCAACCAGAAGCTGTTCAATATTCGCCGACGATTGTGGAAACAGAAAGAGGCGGAGGCGTCCAGGCTTAGCCCCGACGCCGACGGCGGCGGGACTATTCAGGCGGTCGTACTCCTCCACCATGTTCTCGAGATCCTCATCGGTGGTGACCGAAATCAGCGAATCCAAATCCTCGCTAGGCAGCTGGTATTTCAGCGAGAACAATTGGTTGTTGAGGAGGGTTTTGGAGAGGCGGTGGCGGAGGCCAGAGAGGGTGGTGTGGCGGTCGATTACGATGATGCGAGTGTCTCCGCCGATGTAGCAGAGTGATTTGTCGTGGGGGCGGGGGACTATGTGGCCGCCGTAGCTGCACATGAGGCGGAGCTTCTGCGGCGGCGGTGGCAGCTGCGGCGGCGGCGCCTCGGTGTCCCAGGAGTCGGTGTGGCGGGAGCGGGGAGAGGAGTCGACGGAATCGGCGTAGACGGCGGGGGCAGGGGCCGCCGTGGCGGCGGCGGCGGGAGGAGCGGCGGAGAGGGGTGGTGGTGGGGCCTCCATTGAAGGAGAGAGAATTAGGAGAGAAGGTCGAATCGAATTGAGAATTTTTAATTATTTGGGGCAGAAGGTTTTTGGTTGGACTTTCCCCTCTTTTAATACTCCTTACTTTACTTATTCCAGCTGTTCTTTTCTGTTTTTATTAATCTATTTATAATAGACGAAATTATTGTTTAATTCATCATTTTTAATTGACATTACTCATCTCATAATTTTTAAATAATTTGAAATCGTACCATAAAAAGATCCAAATTAATGGTGGCAAATCGTGCGTCTTGTATCGTTATCGTGTCGAACGATAACAATAAACACGAACATGACCTGTTAAGAAAACTCCAAACACGAATACGGACACGACCCACTACCCTCAGACACGAACACGACACGAATCCATTAACGACACGAACCACTTCGGGGGACACGACACGATAACAACAAATATATGACATGGCACAATAACGACACTATAATAATAATATTATAATATATAAATATTATTTCTTATATTAAATTTTACTTTTTAATTTTAAAATTTTAAAATAAATAACAAAATAATAATATTATAATATATTAATATTATTTCTTAATGGGTAACACGAACACGACACAAACACGATACAAAGTTTTCGTGCCCTTATCGTGTCGACACAATAAGGACACGAACCCAATAAGTCTTGACACATACCCATTAATTTCGTGCGAGTTCGTGTCGTGCCAAAAATTGTCAGCCTAATCCAAATAGTGAATATCGAAATGCCATTATCAGAATCACGTCATGAGAATTGGGAATTTCAATCTGATTTCCATATAGTAAAGGAGTTACCTATGATGACAAGAATTAACACCATCGTCTCATATCTACTTAGAAAATACTAGTAGTAGTAATATTTTGAAGAACTTGTTCATGTGGGAAAATTCGGCTTCATGGCACCATCAATATAACTGGAAAATTAGGCTTATTATGACAATTGCGAACTATGGTAGTACTATTATTTAACTATAATATGCTTTGGAAGTTATGGAAGTTACCATGATGCACAAGTCAACAGAAAAAATTGTTCCCTAAAATTGGATTATTTCTATCAAATATTTATGATGACTTCAATGTTAAAAAAGAGTATTTAAGGACTTGATTTGAGATGGCGGAAGTTTAGGTGTTAAAAAAAGGACGTTAATACAAATAATATATGGGAAAAGTATCCTATTTAACAATCTCAAGTTCTCAACAATCTCGAAATCTATAATTTCGTTTAAAAATGGAATTTTAGTATCGTTTCATTCTAATTTCTAAATGTCTTGTCAACAAATTGACGTTGATTAGTTAAATCACAAAGTTTGGTTTAGTGGTTTTTAAAATTTAAATATTAAATTACGAAATTTAAATAATTATCAATTATCTTGATCATTTCTTTTCATACTAATACCATGCTAATTTGGTGTATACATGCAAATTTTAGTGATGTCAATGAACTCGACAATCGTAATAACTAAATCTAAATTATGGTTTGAGCTAAGATACTCAAATATAAATTAAAATAAAACAAACTAAACTTGATTAAATTGACAATTTTTAAAATTTTCGTGATTTATAAATTGAATTTTGAAAGATAAGAAATAACTTATTATTGATGATTTTATAAACAATGACCTCAAAAGTTAACACTAGTATAGGATTATCCACCGAGGCAGGGCCCACATGTAAATATATAGATGTATTTTTAATAAAGTATTGTAGTCGTATAAAATGTTGTGGATACCCATGCGTATTTACTGTTTAAACCGCGGATGGAAATTCGGTGGGGGCTTGTCGTATGCCAGCTACTCTCTTGATTGGATACTGCACTTTTGGTTTGGAATGATATCGTCCATTATTAGCGGCAGCATTCCTCATATATGCACGAGTTTTAAGAAATATTAAGAAAAGTGAATAGATAAAAAATTAATTGAATACCAACGTGTATATAATATTAATATTAAATAAAATATGGGTGAATGAGTTATTACTGTTTATGGTAAAAATGAATCGAGATTTCTATTTGCGGACGAACTAAAGTAACAAAACGGGATTCCTATTAGTGGAAGATCGCACCTTATTTTATCTTCCATTTCAATCAGTTGCATAATGCTCTAAATTTTATCCTATAAATCCATTTTATCTTTATTTTACTACTATTTTTTTATTATAAAATAAGATAAAATAGTAAAATAACATAAATTAAAAATAATACCAAAAATACTTAACTAAAAAAAAGATTACAACGAAAAAAATGTACGTAGAAAAAAAACTAATAGGCTACGGATAAAAACCAACTCACTTCAGTCACAATTGTCTTTTTGAGCTACTTATCAAAAAGTTAGAAATACATATTAGGGGAAATCGAAATACAGTTATTTGCATTTAATAATCTTGTTGTGGCATGATCCGAGTAAATCTTGCTTTCTTTATTTTATTTTATTTAAGGATGGCTAGAATGAAATTTGAATTCTAGATCTTGTTACTTAAATACGGAGTACTCCATAGTCCATATCTAGAATGAATTGGTTAAAAAGATATTGTAAATACTACTCCTAAATTTAGACGATATGAAGAGATTTTGAATTCTTAAAATAATTTACAATTATTTTTGAATTCTTAAAATCAAAATATTAGAATCCGATTATGTAATTTTTAAAAAATACACAATCGGATTAAGATGTTACTACCTCCGTCCACTAAAATTTGTCCCACTTTGACCCGACACGGGTTTTAAAAAATGTAATGGAAAGTGTATTGAAAAAGTTAGTGGATAGTGGGTCATACTTTTATATATTAGTTTTACAATAAAATATGAGTAGGAATGAGTTAGTGGAAGATGAGGTCCACTACCAAAAATGGTAAAAGCAAAATGGGACAAATTTTAGGGGGACGAACGGAAATGGAAAAATGAGACAAATTTTGGTAAACGGAGGTAGGCAGTAGTTATTATAATTAGCCGTAATAAGTAATAACTAATCCTCTCAAATATTATAGGTTTCGACCTTCTTTAAAAAAGATGTGTTTAAAAAAATAAATACTTTAATCTCAATATCGTAGATTTTCCAAATAAATCTAAACAACTTGATTAAATTTAACAATTGAGCAAAAGTGGATAACCGCAACTTATAATGGAAACATCTCATAATTGTGAAAGGTGTGCAGATTTTTGTCTAGTAGAATTAGTATATTACGATAAGATAAATTAAAGCCTAATAATTATCAGTATTTTAATGTTGTATGTTGAGATTAGTATGAGAGGTGGAGTATTGGATTCATTATGGTTGCTGGATTATATTATAAGTTATTTATTGAATATATTAATCAAACTAATGAATGAAAGTTGTATGTTGAGATTAGTATGAGAGGTGGAGTATTGGATTCATTGTGGTTGTTGGATTATATTATAAGTTATTTATTAAATATATTAATCAAAAAGTTTGGTGTAAGCAGCTATGGTTTGGATTTATTTGTTGACTCATTTGTGTCAAAATAATTATGTTTTTAATATTTCATGATTTGAGAAGGAAATTATAGCATGAAGGGAATATTTTAAATATTTTATTTGATATTTCTAAATAAGTACTACAGTATATGGTTTCAATCATGAGATTATGAGAATATGCCTAAATTTGTGTGTGAAAAAACTTCTCATTTTTCTGTAATTAAACTCAGATGTTTTAGTTTAAGTATTTGGTGTGGGTATAAAACTATAAATAATTACCCTTAGTTAGTATTGAAGAAACATTCAAATAAATTTTGGCGAATCTATTTCAAATACTTGCAAAATAACTATTATCTGTTAAATTCATAAATAAGTATTTTCTTCAATTTTTACATGCCCTTCATGCTATTTTCCTATAGTTTTTTATGTGGTATTATCCTTAGTTAAAGTCAAATAGTCAATGATATACCAATGAAAGTATGATGAGTAATTCCCTTCACAAACCAGATCTCGAATTCAATCTCGACTATTCTACATCAAAAATAAATAAAAAGGATATAACAAAATTGGCAAAACACATCTAGAGATCCTTGTACGAATACATTTTATAGGCTTGAGTTTACAGACTACCAAAACTTCAACTTCATACCAAAAAAATTTGCAATTCCGACACCAAAACATAAAATAAAGGCATACAAAAACAAGATAGCAAGAGCTGAGATGGAGGATGCAGACAGAGTGTCAATGGACAAGTTAACCAGTCCCGTAAGAACATTCGCCTGCACACGGTGAGAAAATGGGTGGTTAGTCACTCAACCGAGACCTAAAACATCCTATTTATGGAAAACCATGAGTAGGGCTGGTTGCTATCTCTAACCAGAAGAAACGAAGCCAGCATATTCCGACTAAAAGCTTCTTCCATGGCTGAACTCTTACGTCCAGGAACGCAGTCGAACATCATCACAATGGCTAACACCTGAGAGAATGATATGAAGTTATTTCTCAATTTAGTAGTAACACTTATATACAATATGAGGAAATTAGTGTGTGATTTTAATCATTATATGCATAATTTTTGTGAATCAAATATGAAAAAAAGTATACCTGAAGGTTGAGAGCCAAGATAAGAGAAACATATGCCATGTTGCACTGCACAGAAATCTCAAAGTCGTAAACGATAGTTAAATTACTAATGTATGAGTGACATTTTAGAGTGGGCATTACCATTCGCCGAGATGCTGCTTCAACATACCGGTCTAGAAGCAACGTTAGTAACCTATAATAAGACGGAGAAGGAAAGCAGACGACTTGGTACATTGTTCAACTTCATAATAAAGAAGCAAATGCTCGGACCAAAAGCACGGCCCTCTTACCAGAAAAACATGCAAAGAGCCCAAACTCTAGTTCTTGCGGATTTCTTGGTTTTCAACATAGCATCGGTGTTGTCTCCGAAGAAGGCATAGCTTCCAATTCTGACACCTAATAGATACATACCCCAATATCCTGAAACCAGGAACAAACCAATGGCATATGGTTACAAATTTAAAACAGCATATCTTTTAAGGAAAAATAATGTTTATCTTCACAATATTTCCCAAGAGAAATGTATAAAGAAATACGGAAAATCTACATAATGAAGAATACCCAAATTACAGAGAGATCCTCACCAAATATGCTAAATATCCCTTCCTTGTTTTGACTAAAGATGTCATTTTTCCTTTCGTCAGATAGAAGATATTTATTCAGCCCACACAATAGTAAAGCTTGATAACCTGATATGATAATATCACTTAAGTCCACAAATGTTAACCGAATACATTTCATGATTCGTACAACTGTTATAGCTAAGGAGCTCAGCTACTACAGAAAGGAAATTGTAAATTGTGAAGTACCTATTAGAATGGATGAGCCTAGAATACCACAGTATTTTGAACGAATGTTAACAATTAACGTGAGGATGGCTACAGCAGCTAGAGTGAAAAAGAAGTTCCAGTGGACACCATATTCAGCAACATGAACCTATAGGGAGAATAAACACAAGCTAAATTGAGGGGAAACATACAAGCACAGTCATTTTAGGGGCTTGCGACGAATAACTTCAGAGGATGATCGTGGAAAGCAGAAGGGTGAATCAGTTGGAGATCCCATATTATTGTACCTGGTAATTCACACTTGATGTAGAGACAAGTCGAGCAAACCCCAAAATAATCAATGGACTAGTAGAACGAAGACCTTGACTCAATGTCCTAGATTGGCATGGACAGATAAGAATTTAAGAGTACATGATCAATCATAATAGCTCATACAAAAGATATTGAAAGAAAAAAAGGTTGCGGCAACTGGAACTACAAGATAATGCAGCAGCCATTGAATACTAATGCAAAACAAAAACATCCACAAACACCCAAAAAAATTTGGCAATAACAGACAGCGATGTTAAGTAACTAAACTAATTGGGACCAGAACCAACTCATTCTGGTCTCAAGGACTGCCTGAGGATATAGAAAGCAATCACTACACATATGTTGTAACTAGCCAAGGCCCCAACTCCAATAAAAATCATAAAAAGGATAAAGAGTGCATACAAAGAAAAGCATTTTAGCCACTTACATATTTGCAATGCCACGTGCCTGTCGCGAAACCAAGGCATTTGCTACTATAAATGAGCCAACCCCAAGATCCATCTAGCATGCCAATAGAAGAAAATCAGACTCCATCCCCAAACTAACAGAAGCTATACGTAGGACAGAAGATTCAGAAATATCGCAGATGATGATATAAGCAAACACACTTGATGAGGACTTATGCTGAACCAAAGTAAGTACATAGTTCTCACCAGGCTAGTTCCATATGTCTCTGTTTTCGCGTATCTTCTGGGGAATATCTTGAAATCAACAGCCAAAATAGAGAAGCATGTAACAAGCATCTGCACCATATCATCCTCGTTACAACAGTAGCTACAACTGATATATGACTAACAGAAGTTTGACCACGTACCGTTGAGACCCTGTAGGATGTGATATCGTCCCTAATAGAGTCTACATCACCTTCCTGCAAGAACGAAGGTAGATTTCTGTTCTAAAGATTAAATTACTTCCAAAACATATGAAATGCAAAATCTACTTTAACTCCACTAAAATTCTCAAGTCTCTTAAGCTAAAAAAGAGCTTCACAAGTTTACCTATCAAATGTTAACAGCAGCAAAAGCATCACGATTGTGCTCCAATAAGTCCATTCTGCTAGAACCTGTCACCATCGAGTAACTCCGCTAACTACGACTACCAAAACAATTCAATTCTATCATAGCATTCAAGATTATTGTCGCTGAATTTGAATACTTACAGTTAGATATAAAATATAAGGCACAGCAATGCAGAGAAAATCAATAAGCAATACAGCAACATAAGCTCTGAAGCTCTTTCCACCACCAGCAACATTATCATCTTTCTTATGATAACCTAATTTTGTCCCCAAAAAACGACAGCAATATAAAAATAAAAGTAAAATCATCACATGAAATGAATAAACCAGCAAGGAGAATTAACAAATTCGATCAATTCCACAACAATGTAATTACCATTATAGATCGGATTGAATCCGATGCACCGTCTAATAAGAATCAAAATCTGCAGAAAACACGAGAAGAATTATAAGCTGACAACGCAAACAATAAAATCGAGAAAACCGTGTAGCTGAATACCCACTGAAAGATTTGTGATCAAAGAGAAAATTTCGAGCTTCGAAGATCCAGTTAAGTTGCTCACGAATCTGTAGCAAATAAAATTGTTGTTTCACTAGAGATTTCGCCAAAAAAAAAATAAATAAATAAATCAAAGTAGTATAGGAAATTGAAAAGAAGTGATGAAAGAGATCAAGTTTTCGACTGTGCTCACTGTTCTTTGAGAAGCCTGTTGGGATTGAAGGACTCCATTGATGAAGCTTGACTTAGCTTCGAATTGATTTGAGATTTTTGCTAAAGAAAGGAGACATAAAATGATTATTGGCTTAAGATTTTATTTGAAGTGTAAAAAATTTCAATATTGTTTTACGTTATTACTATTATTTTATACAATTAGTATAAAAAGTTCATAATTGTTCCATATTATAGGGGTATTAAATCGAAATGTGACAAACTTTAAACATTAATAAGAACTGCCCACGGTTTATAAATCGGCGGTTCGGAACCGCCGGTTCCAGTTTTGGAAAATATGGAACCGGAATCGAACCGGTAGGCTGTTTCCGGTTTCGGTTTCGGTTCTGAACCGCTGATTTTCGGACGGTTCGTAGCGGTTTAGGTTCGATTTTGCAGTTTCGCGGTTTTTTTACTCTTTTTTTTTTATCATGTAGTTTGAAATTATAAAATAAATTGGAAGACATCTTGATAGTAATATAGAATTATATATATATATATATTACTCTGTACTCCTATATATTTTCAATTGAGAGAAAGAGTCAACTAATATAAGTATAACAAACAATACATAAATAAAAGTAGCGCTGGCACTTGAATTCTCAAAATGTAAACACAATTGCAAATATGAGAAATACTATGAGGCAAAGAGAGAGAATTGAGAAATTGAAGAGAGAAATTCTTGTTAACACAAGAATGAGATGAATGTAAGTGAGAATAGAGGGAGATATTTATAGGTAAAAATGGAGGGAAATGTGATCTAATTTAAATTTAAAATCAACATTTAAAATAAAAAATAAAAAAATGGTGCTTTGTGCAATCAATTTTGAAGAGTGCAACCATCATCACCCACCACCAAGTTCAATCACTCAATTTCGAAGACTGCATGTTCATTAACCAAATGTTAATTATATTATTAGCATAACGTCTAACCACTCAATTTCAAATACCTTAACCAGATGTTAATTATAGTATTATCATATTATCTTATGTCCATATTCATTAATCAATTTTGAAAACTGCATATGAGAATATTCATACGTACTGTGCTCATTTAATTTATAGTATTAATAAATCATGTGTGATTGCATTAACTAAATAATTATTATTAATTAATCTTGATTAACTAAATTATGTTTCCTTCTTAATTTTGTCGAAATCAAATCAATATTACTTCATAAATATTTGAGAATTTTGTGTGAATTTGTTAAAATGTTAATTCTAAGACTTTTTAGATGTGAATTTTAAAATTTTAGCTTAATTAATTATTACATTTATTTGAGAATAATTTGATCATATGGAACCGTGAAACCGCCGGTTAACCGGCGGTTCAGAACCGGCAGTTCGGTCGCGGTTTCGGTTCGAAAATTTTGAACCTGAACCGAACTACAGTTCTAAAATTTACGGTTTCGGTTCGAGATATTTCTCACAGTTTCGGTTCGGAACCGTAACCGGCGGTTACTATTTCGCGGTTAACCGCCGGTTCGGTAAACCTTCGGCAAGTCTAGTATACCATATGTGCGATGCACAGATCTTAAATTACTTTATAATAATCCAAATCTACACTACATAAAACATAAATGATTATATATGTAACAACAATTAGATGTTAACAAATTTAGTAAAATTTGGCAAATAATTCAACACATGACATTGGTTGTAGTTGAAAAGGACTTTTAGACTTCATCCATCAAGATATAGTAAACAAACTTACATTGTAGAACTTTCTACTTGGTTTTGTACATTTAAATAAGACTATTTCGAAATATACAATTTCAATGGCAAAATAAATGGTATATTTTTTCTTTTCTTCAGCAAATAAATGGTACAATTCCAACACATAAAAATTGAGTCACACATCTTATTGAGAATCACCTTATTTATTTGCTTTAATGAATTCTCTGAACTCTTTCTTCATCTTCACACCCGATACAATCCTGTACATTCAAATTAAAATCAAGATCAACAAAAACATAGTACTAACATTTTTTATTTTTCTCAACGACAACGTTTTAGATTCTAATAATATATTATAGAAAGATTAAGTAAAATCAAGATCAACAAAAACATAGTACTAACATTTTTTATTTTTCTACGACAATGTTTTAGATTCTAACAATGTATTACAGAAAAATTAAGGCACTCATTATCCCTGCGGCATGAGCAAAAACATCACAAAACTATCTAGATAATATGAAAAATTACCTTGGTGCTATATCCGAGACGAATGCAACGGGTTGTAGTCCATAAAGGAATCGAAATATTGATGGTTGGGACAAAAAGTACCATCTTCGATGCTCCAAATTTAATCAACCTGATCATTTCCTTGTTCTTGAAAAATTGTACACAAGGTGTGCCCATGATTCCTGCAGCCTCAGCTATTTCTGGATCTTCCTCAATGTCGATCTCGACCAAATGGACTTGCTGGTCGAATTCATCTATTACCTGCCAAGTCAATAGCATTAGCAACCCCTGCATATACAAGTTAAAGAGATTAAAACCAACTCTCAGGGTGAATGACCTTGAATCTTCAACCTTGTAAGGTCTTTTAACATACCTAGCAAAATACACTTGGAGAAGACAGTGCATGATAGCATGAAAAGATCATGAAGCACAGCTCGATCTCTGGTAATCAAATATTCCAGCTCATCAACTATAGCCAATCTATAACCATAATTGAAGTATTCAGTGAGTTGAGAAACAATAGAATTCATAGAACTTGAATCCTACATAATGGCAACTAAAGATTTACTTAACCAAGTTATAAGCTGTATAAAATGGGAACTATCATGTCTTAAGCTTAAGGAACAGAAAAAGGCACATGACACTCACATCATCTTCATGCTAGGGGTCTGTTGAGAATACAAGTTTAGAAGCTACTGCAAAGATGATGTAGAACGACTACGTTTCTTCCCAGAATGGTTTTGCTCAAAAATCTATAACAGCAAAGTATTAGTACTCTGAGGTCTTGGTTTGAAATCACTCGTACATAGCATCAACATACCTTGCTAAAAATATCATTCATGTTTGCAAGAGAAGTGCAATTGATGGGCAAGACATCTGGATACTCTATACATTCCTGTTCCCCACAGAAAAGAAAATGCATATAGATGATAACACTGGATTGTATGAAAAGCATGTTGCTTATCACAAATGGAACATTTCATCTGCTTAAGCTAAAATTCGATCCTTAATCAAAATCAAAGGAAAATTTTGATTGAGGCTCCTAATTCATCAAACAAACAATTTTAATTGGAAAGTCATATTCCATTTCAATACTAAATATTTTACTATTTGGGAACCCAAAACTTCACGTAGACATACTACATAATAGCATCAGTAAATATCATGCTATTCAAATTTTCTGTACCTAATCAAAAAATAATTTTAGATGTAGCAGGAATAAGGCCTCATTTGCCCAATCGGCAAGCATCACTTTTACTTTTTCCATCGTAGATGAAAAACTTCCATCGTAGTGATATACCCCTAACCTCCCACTCACTCCTTAATCACATATTTTTAGGCTTTAATTGTATATTTTTAGTTTAATATTATTTTTTAAATTAAATGACAATCTTGTAATTTTTCCAAAACCGTGAAAAAATAACTTTATGAGAATATATAAGATATATGTTCCAAACACAAAAGCCCACCGAACAAAGGCCCAATATAGGGCCTTGATAATGTACTCCTACGATTTTCATATAAATTTCAATATCTAGAATTGTATTTATTTGAAATAAAACTATGCATAGTTTCAAAAATATAATTTTTAATATACTAAAATTTTAAAAAAATGTATATAACAAAATATATCATATTAATCATATAGCATTAATTAAATAAAAGTAATGGCCATGTACGATATATATTCCCTCCCAAAACATCAATCTTTAAAATAAGTAATCAACAATAATTAATTATATAATACTTACACGTCTAAATAACAAAGAAATATTACTCCCATCGTCCCAGTTAAGTTTGGAACGAGTTTTAAAAAATATAAAGAAAAGTTGGTGAAAAAAGACAGTAGAATGTGGATCGGTGGATCCTAGTATTAGTTTTATAATAAAATGTGAATGGAAAAAGGTTAGTGGAATGTAGAGCCTAATACCATTTATGGAATATTCCAACCGAGACTTCTAAAGTGGGACACCCAAAAATGGTAAACCGAGACTCCTAAAGTGAAACGGAGAGAATAATATTAATTGATACTCTCTCCGTCGTCGAATAGGAGTCTCGGACTCCTGGTTCACTTTTACTATAGATGGTAATATGGTTTTACATTCAACTGACTCAGTTCGCTCACATATTACTTGAAACTAATAGTACAATTGAAATTTATATTCTCCTAATTTTTTTTACTTTTTTTTCTTAATATTTCTTAAAACGCAAGCTGATAAGAAATGAAATTTCTAATGGCGGAATGATGGATTAGTCAATAAATACCGAAGCTATTTTCCAATAAATATAGAGGTATTTATTCAACAAACACGGCGGCTGTATTCCATTAAAACGACATCCAACGTGGCCTTAAACGACAAACACTTTGATTTGCACAACTGCCCCAACCGTCGGCAGAGCACCTAATCTATTCTTTCCACTTCGCTTCATCACTCTCACTCACAGTTGGTCTTCCACTATCCCATTATCTCTAAACAATCACTAATCGTAATAATTACCAACCTTTTTTCTTCAATAAAAGCACTTAATCATTGTAGGCGAAGATTTGATGAAATTGGGCTCCATTGCTTTCAAGTTGAGACAGCTATGTAAGAAAATATCTCCGTTCAAAAATTTCCTTTAATAGCTCTCATTTTCAACCCCCAAATCGCAATGCCATTGGATTTTGCTGCCTTGTTGTCGGCACCGTTAAGTACTAGTGTTTAAAAAAGATTCTATTTTTCTTGCAATTTGGGTTCAGTATCTTTGAAAACTTTTATCTCACTCTGCCTTTTTTTTGTGGGTCAGCTCTCCTTCAAAAATCTTGAATTTTCGAGGTTTGGTTTCGTGGGTTTTGCTCCAATATTATTGTGCGAAAATGGGTTGGAAGATTTCTTTTTGTCCCAACACGAATTTCCGGACAATGTTTCAGGTTTGTTTGGTTGGGATTTTGGGCGATTATTCAGTTTATTTTAATTTTGTATGATTAGTATCTATGTTTATCAAGAATTTTGTTTAGTTGGTAGAATTTTGTAGTAGTTTATTTGTTGAAAATTTGAGAGACCAAGAACTTAGCTTGGATTAATGTTTTTTTTTTATTTGGTTGCTTTGGTATTCAATATGATATGATGTAGACTTGTATAGCTCTCATATCTGTAACTAAATTTGCAGAATTCTCTTGTGTATTTAATTTAGCATAATTAGGTGTCTTTGTTTATCAACAATTTTATGTAGTTGGTAGCTTTTAGTAGTTTATTTGTTGAAAATTGGAGCGACCAAGAACTTAAATTGGATTAATGTATTTTTTTCTTTGGTTGCTTTGGTATTCAATTTGATATGATGCAGACTTGTATAGCTCTCATTTTCTGTAACTAAATTTGCAGAATTAACCAAAAAAAAGAATAAAATTGTAGTGTTCAGTTCTTGATTGTGTAGTTTAAGTATCTCTAATTCAATTTCCAGAATTACTAAAAAGAAAGAGATAGAGAGAGGTGTTTGGTTCAACCTCTATCACTGTGTTTGAATAATGAATCCAACTTTGTCACTGCAATGCTGTATTCTTGAGTTTGGTAGTGTTTACTTATACAAATCGACGAGGCTTATGTGTTTATTTCCGCTATCAAACAGGTTAGGCCGAGTCAGTTTGAGCTAGAATGTCGACACACAATTAGGTCTCACGGGAGGCAGCTTGCTCGAGACCACAGGCAGGACTGGCTGATTTTGTTGCTACTCGTGGTCATAGAAATCGCTCTGAATGTCATCAACCCGTTCTATAGGTTCGTTGGGGAAGGCATGATGGAAGATCTCATGTATCCGATGAAGGAAAACACCGTCCCCCTTTGGGCAGTTCCCGTGAGTAGAAACGTTGTAGTAGTCGGTTTAACGTTACCAGCATAGCTGCTAACTTTATTTCAAATGAAATTTTGTGGTGAATTAGCTGTATGCGGTTTTCCTGCCTATGACCGTGTTTTTCCTCTACTACCTTCGGAGAAATGATGTGTATGATCTGCACCATAGCGTGCTAGGTATTGCTTTTTCGACTTTAGCCTTTCGATTTTGTGTTCGATGAGGAAAAAGGTAGTGGTTTTTGGCT
Source organism: Salvia hispanica (assembly GCF_023119035.1). Classification (NCBI taxonomy): domain Eukaryota; kingdom Viridiplantae; phylum Streptophyta; class Magnoliopsida; order Lamiales; family Lamiaceae; genus Salvia; species Salvia hispanica. Next base: position 36,942,193 of record NC_062967.1, read on the forward strand.
GATGTTGTGAGGGTGAGTGTGATTGCAGGGCTGCTCTTTTCTGTGTTGATAACGGGAGTTCTCACGGATGCTATAAAAGACGCAGTTGGCCGCCCCCGGCCCGACTTTTTCTATCGTTGCTTTCCTGACGGGCGTGATGTATGTCATCTTAACATAACATATGGTCGTTTTAGATTTTGATCCGGTCAAAGTTAACTTAATTTGGGTTGCCTGTTTATTTTTTACGGCTCCGTAAAAAATTACCAAAAACGGATTGATTTCATTTATCCAGGATACGAAGGTTCAAAACATAATGTTCAGGACCAAAATCATAAAACGGCCATATGTTTAGGACTACTTTAGGAATTTAGTCTTAAGTTATATAAGTTGAAGCGTTGTTTTTGGTTAGAAAACTGTGTGTTTACGCATAAGGCTAAAGGTCTTAGATTCGAATCCATTGTCACATAATCTTTACTATTTCATCATGTGTAATCTTCTCGTAAATAGGAATATGATCGCTGGGGCAACGTCGTGTGCCATGGAGATCCGGCTGACATAAAAGAAGGGCACAAGAGTTTCCCGAGCGGTCATACTTCATGTAAGAATCCCCTCTCCACTTGAGGATGACGCTTGCCTTGGTCCGAGCTCATAGTCTTGACCACTCCACGAACATTTTGCAGGGTCGTTCGCAGGTCTAGGCTTTCTGGCCTTGTACTTGTCAGCGAAGATCCAATGCTTTGACCGCAGTGGGCACGTTGCAAAGCTGTGCATCGTCTTCCTCCCTATCCTCATTGCATGCCTCGTTGCTGTTTCTCGTGTGGACGACTACTGGCACCATTGGCAAGACGTGTTTGCCGGAGGCATCCTAGGTTCGTTCTCGTCCTGACTTTTCCACACGACAACACGATGCTGGTCGCATTTTCTTCATTACCGTCGTTGATTTGTAGGTCTTGTAGTTGCTACCTTTTGCTACCTGCAGTTTTTCCCACCTCCATACCAAAATGAAGGTATGTGTGAAACCCGAGAATCTGAGATTTCTACATGTGTGTGTTGGCCTAGCAGCAGAGTGATTAATGCTCGAGGCGAAACCTTTAAATTTAATGTTACAATTACCAAAAAAAAAACACGAAATGTGACAAGATATATTTTGCTAGGATGGGGTCCTTACGCATACTTCCGCGCTGTGGAGGACCTTCGTTCCAATTCTCTACCCCAAGACACGACGAACATGCTAGGGACGAACCAAGAACGAGCATCAACAAGTGTCGTAGGCTCGAATCTTGATTCAGCCTTTGATGCCATGGAGTCAGGAAGAAAATAGAACTACTTGATCAACTCTTGTGGCTAGGTACAAAAATCACTAGTTATTTTGTGTAGGTTGGTTTTCCATTTCTTCGTTATACTAATTTGTAAATAAGTGGTTTTAAACTAAAAGCGTGCTTTTGTTGATCTATTTTCACGCTTTTTCGTTAGGGCTTCAAACGTGCTCGTGTCCTCTCGAACCAAAATATCAAGCTTGTGCTCGGTTCGTAGATGACTCGTTCCATGTCTCGATTGAGCTGCAAATGACTCGTTTAACAACTTAAACAAGTTCTAAAATGGAAAATATTTTTTATAATTCAATATTTTATGAAAGAAGGATCAAATTAACTTGCCTCTTCCTTAAAGTTGCTAAAGGATTGTAACGGAATCAATTAATTTTTACTTTTGGAATTAAGGCGTGGCATATAAATTCTATGGTGACAATGATGGAAATTCACATAGAAAAAATTGCCATTTTTTAAAGAATTAATTGAATTTTATTACCAATCATCCAAGTAATTGCATTGATTAATCACAACTTGAAGCTAAAGAAGTTGTGGAGTCTAAATCTAACTCACTAATGTGATCATTAACGACAATTAGAAGAATTCACTATTGTTGGAAATAGAGTGATTAATCGGCTAACTAAAACAAAAATGGAAATGAAAATTTCATGTAATAATTATTTTCAATGAAAAAATTAGATCAAGCTGAATTAATACTCTGTGTTTCATTTCATAAAGCTCAAAGCTTCACAAAACACGTAGAAAAAAAAAAATCCAATTTTCATGTAATAATTAATGTTCATATGAATTGGTGCTTAAGGAGCAGCAAAGTAGCTACAACTACAAGATAAGAAATTATATACTCCTATGAAAAATGAAATTAATTGATTATTCCTACTAATTTTTAAAATTCTGTTAATTTAAACTTGATTTAATTAAATTTATTACTCCTAGTACTACTATTAAACTATTTAGCTTGATTCTTATTACAAATATGAGTAGTATTTTATTACTACCACTAGTAGTTTCTCTGCTTTTAATAATTTGTCACTAATTAATAGAAAATGAGTTGAAAAACTTAGTTGTATATAAATCTTATTTTTATATACTAGTTTTATAATAAAATATGAGAAAGAATTAGTTTATGGGAATGTGGGCGATTGCTAGAAATAATAAAAGTGAAATGTGACAATTGTTTTTTTTTTTGGAAATGAATATAGGAGAGAGTATTAATGTATTGTTACAATATTGGAGATGTGAATTGAATTCTACCGCGTTTTTCAAATCAGCACTTATCTGGATTAATTTGGAATTTTGGAGTATTATTCACAGATAAAATAGAATCCAATCACCCATAGCTCTTTCTCTCCTTTCAAAAATAGAAAAATGGTTGAGAATTTATGCAGCAGATAGATTGCAGTAGTTTGCGTGAAGAAACCTCTCCGCGTATTGCCTTCCTGATTTTGCTCGTCTCTCTCGAACACGCGTTGATACTGCGCCGCTCTTCTCAGGTGAATTCCGGTTTTTTCTGTTTTTTTTTTTTTTTTAATTTTCAAATGCAGCTGCTCTTCCGTGTTACAGTCTCTCTTATCTCTATTTTTTATCTCTGTTTTTATTTATTTTTTATTATCACGTATTGGAGATAACTGAAAATTTGGTGGGAATCTGTTACTCCATAATTTTTCTGGTGAGATTTGTGCGTGTTGCTGCATAGTACTTTTTTGTATTGCTGCGAACGTAATTTTGTGTAAAATTTTGCTCAGTTTTGATATAATTATGCTTGGATTGCAAAGACGAAACTCGATCAATCAAAATGTCATCGCTACTGAAATTTTTGCGCGTTTGCTGTGTTTATGTTTTACTAAATAGGTAAAGTGAACTCTATCGATCGAATGTTCGTTCTCTATCAACATCAGATGGAAGTAAAATGAAATTTTACTGGAAAAACAGAAATTCACAAATGAAAACCTCAATTGAAGAAATGCGTTAGTGATTAAGGTGTAATTATGTGTGTTTATTTTGCTGTGCTGAAGGAAATTGAACTTATTAAATAATGGCCTTTGGAATATAATTTGGTTTCCCTCATTTTTGTTATTGTTTAACCATAAGTCTTTGTCGAAGGATAGCAGAGGTCAGATGAACTTCTTTTCTGCTGTCTCACAAGTTTTGGTGATCGTTTCCGGTTACAGTTTGTTTTAGGCTGTCAAGATGCCGGAGATTCAGTTGGGTGCTCACACATTTAGAACTCATGGTGCTCAAGTAGCCAGGTTTCACATGCATGATTGGCTCATACTTTTTCTGCTTGTCGCGATTGACATAGCCCTGAATGTCATTGAGCCATTTCACCGGTTTGTTGGTCAAGACATGATGACTGACCTGAAGTATCCGTTGAAAGATAACACCATCCCCTTTTGGGCTGTTCCGGTATGCAATGCCTTAAATCAGCACTGCGTTTCGATTGAGTTAAAGTAAAACAATTGCTGACTATTTGCTCTTTTTATAATTTGTGACAGATACTTGGAATACTATTGCCTATAACCATCATCCTTGTCTTCTACTTTATCCGACGAGATGTCTATGATTTACACCATACTATATTGGGTTCGACTCTCATTTCTCTGGCTGCCCTTTCCCATTGATCAAAAAGCTAAAGATTGATATAAAATTGTTTGTGTGCATTCACTTTCAGGACTGCTTTTCTCTGTACTTATAACTGCTGTTCTCACTGATGCAATCAAAGATGCTGTTGGCCGCCCTCGGCCTGACTTCTACTGGCGCTGCTTCCCCGATGGCAAACCTGTGAGTAGTCATCTTGGAATTCAGTAGTTTTAGACCCACAAACTGCGTTTGCAGCTCGTTAACTGGACTTTCCACACTTTGGTGGATAGTCTTTTCACAATGTGACAGGGTCTGTCCAGTGCACTGGATTAAAGAGTGTCATCAAAGAAGGTCATAAAAGTTTTCCCAGTGGACATACATCATGTGAGTGATTCGCTGCTATCTCCGTATACTGATTTGGTGTCTGAACTGAATACTGGCTGTGCTCATATAGGGTCCTTTGCCGGGCTTGGCTTCCTGGCGTGGTATCTGTCCGGGAAAATCAGAGTGTTTGATCGTAGAGGCCATGTAGCGAAGCTATGTCTCGTCTTTTTTCCATTACTCCTGGCAGCGTTAGTTGGAGTGTCGAGAGTTGATGATTATTGGCACCATTGGCAGGATGTCTTCACTGGAGGTTTATTAGGTAGTATTTCATATGAAATTTTTGGCATCCTTGGTTTCGTTTTACATGGTTTATGTGCGTGCTTTCTTGTACTAATAATCTGTGCTTGCTCAACAATGCAGGGTTGACAGTTGCCTCATTTTGTTACTTGCAATTTTTTCCTCCACCATATGACACAGACGGTACTCTTCTCTGCACTTATTTTCATTTCGTGATTCGTTTTCTGTTTCAAGTTAATATCTTGAGAATAGCTCTCGCGCCTTTTTTATATCCGGTGAAAGTTCTGATATGGTATTAAATTAAACGTTGAATTCTCGTTTGTGATGGCGAAGCAGGTTGGGCTCCTCATGCATATCTCAACATGGTGGCAGAGTCGCAGAGTGAAAACCGAGCATCAATGAACAATGGAAGCAATCTAACCGTATGAGAGTCGGAGTTTGAGACTGTGCAAGTCTGATATATCAAGTAGAAATGAGGCTAATCCATTTATTAAGAGGGTGCAGATTTTGACAAATTCTACTTTTGTTATAGCACTCCTATTATACTGTGAACTATGACTGCTGCTGGTTTTTTCTACTTGCTGAATTCTATAAAATAATTGAAATGTAAAAGGTGATCAAATTTCATGACTCATTTCAAAATTATCCTAACCAAATTGTAGGTGAATCTGCCAATTCATGGTTTTCACTTTCAGCCAGCTTCCTCCTCTTGATTTCTCTTGCTTCGTCGTTTTCTGACGAAGCAGGCCTCTTTCTTCTCGAATTCCCAGCTCGACTGCTTTCCCCATAACGCTCGTTTCCAACGTGAACAACTTCTCCCCTTTTTCCTGCCTTGGCTCCATGAGACTCTGCTTCTTCACAATCACTACTCTTGATTCCCATCATTCTAGTCTTTCTATAAACATGTTGCCACACATTCTTGAGATTCTTGGGAGTTATTGGTTTCTTGAGAAAGAAGCATGCCCCCTTCGCCATGGCTTCCTCGATCACACTCCTCTTTGGTTCCGCGGAAATCACTGAATGGCGAATGCATACGTTGTCAGTGTATTGATAAAATGAAATACGAGATAGAATACGAAAATATAATAGAAAAAAATATACCAATTATAGAAATCTTACATATGATGGGAATGTCCTTAATAAGATGTAGGCTCTTCATAAACTTGAAACAGTCCATTTCTTGCATTTCGACGTCGGCCATGATGAGATCGAACCGGTCCGATCGTTCTCGGAAAATGGATAGTGCAATTGTGGGCAGTTCGGTAGTCGTTACTGTTGTTATGAATAAAACCAATAGTTACAAACAAAAATTTAGAGTCATAGAGTAAGTAAATAAATGAACTAAAATGTTACCTCTATAGGAATAATTTTCCAATTGTGATGCTAACTTTAACAACGATTCTGTGTCATCATCAAGCAGAAGAATGCGAAGGCCTCGAAAAATTGAAGGAATTGTGTTTATTTCTTGATTCATCTCTGCGAAATTCATCACAATAATTTTGGTAGAAAAATGTCAATTTATGAAAAAATGAAAGACCATAAAGTGGAAAACAAATATTTTGAGTATCTTTTTATTTGTTCATAAATCTGGTGATTCTATCGATGCAATAATGTGGTTAGTAGATTCTATCAATCTAAATAAATGTTGGTGAACTTTAATTTAAGGCATTCCATCTTGATAAGAATCTGTCTGAATTTTATTATTGATTTTTATTTATTCAGAATCCATGAAAATCCAGTCATCCAGATTCCCTCCCTTCTCAGAAAATAAAGTGCATCGGATTTTTAGATAATTAATTCGTATAGCCAAATTAAGCATATCTATAAGATTCTTGAATCTAAATAATCATGCCCAATAAATTCTTGAATTTATGAATTAAAGATACTAATAGTCATAGACATGTTATAGAGTGTACACTCATATGCAAATTAACTACTCCCTCCGTCTACGAAAAATAGGTCTATTCCATTATCTCGTTTTGAAAAAATATTAATAAATAGATAAAATGGATAAAAAGAAAAGTAAGAGAGAATAATATAGAGAAGTCTCTTGTCTATATTACTCTCTCTCTCTTATTTCCTTTTTCTCCACTTTAACTATTTATTATCATATTTATAAAATGGGGGATAAAAATGGAATAACCTTATTTTTCGTGGACGGAAGGAGTATTAAGAGCATATATTAAGCTTGATAAATAGGTTTGGGCTTTTTTTTTCTCATTGTCAATTCATAGTTTGTACCTTTAAATTTTATTGAAGCATCCATACATCTTCACATGTTCATATCAAGTATGAGAATTTTTAGTATCGAGAACGTGAAAACATTGTACTACCACTTAAATTAATTATAAAATATTCACACTAGATGTAGATAAAGTATCTCGTTATTTTCTTGGCTTGGCCATTTTACTCTCTAAAAAAATGGAACGAAAATCCCACTATTGGAGAAGATGAAACTTCTATGTGAAGGTCAGTGAGAAGTTGCATGAGCTTTAACAAACCATGACATTACAACAAAAAAGCACTTTGTAATTGGTCAAAAACCAAAATTGATCATTGCCATATTTCACCAGATTTTAAAGCTAATTTAATGTTGTGATAAAGAAGCAATGTTGTTCGATCATAATCATGAGTCTTTGTCTGCTACAAATGGCTTTTTGTGTTAATTTAATCTAACTTTTGTATAAGAAAGAAAAAATTAAATTAAAAAATGCAAGAATTTGCAAGCCCACCAACAAGTTCAATCTTTCCCACAAATTAAAAATAACTTCTATATCAAGCAAATCAATTAAAATGTTTATTTCTAACTACAACGTGTGTTGCAACTGTGGTTTTCAACTAACTGCAAATTATATTGAGTAAGATTGATGAAAAGACCTGATTGAGATATGATGGATTTTGTTCCTCTAACAAACTATTTTCACAAATATTTATTATTAGCAAGCTAATAATAGTACTAATTGTCTATCTTGAGCCTCTTAAAGCTCTTTTAATTTGGTGTTGTGAAAAATGAATCATTTGTTTTTTTCAAGAAAAGAACTTAAGATAACTTGGGGAGAGATTCCAAAAATGATTAGGATAATCATCATTTTTAGAAATGCACATGTTTCACATATTTATGCAATTTGTTATTATTATTTTTGTTTAATCATTCAATTAATCGCTTAATAACCATGAAACTATAGTAGTTGGTGAAATAGTAGTGTAAATGAGTCTAAAATTAATTTCACCATATTATATGGAGTATAAAAAAGTTACTACTCCAAAATTACTCGTTAAAATTTTGAGTTGAACAATAATTGTTCAATTAAAATATAAATTATAGGATGATACATTAATTAAGCTACTTCATCTTGTTATGAATTTTCCCGCCAAATCACATTTAATATTCTGGTTAATTAGTTTGCCGAAAATACCCTTCAATGCAATTGAAGAGCATTCACCATGCAAGGGCACGCGCGTCAAATACAATCAGCTGAGCTCAGAGTATAAATTACGCCATCTTCTTCATCCTCTCCACCACTTCTCAAGTTTCTGCTTCTCTGAAAACCGCTCAATTCTCTCTCTCGCGTAGGAGCAGAAGGTGTTTTGAAGAGCAATTTGAAGCTTGCGCGTGAAGTTTGATTGCTAATCAAGTGAGTTAATCTACACAGTTTCTAGTTCAATTCATCGACGCAATTGAGCGATTAAATTATCCTCGATCGATTAGGTTTAAATTAGATCAATTCTGCAATGCGAAGAACTTTTATGTCATTTTAAATTAGATCGATTCTGCATTGCAGTGCGATGAAATTTTATGTCGCTCGCTTGCATATCACTCAATTAGAGATTTTCCTTCAAATTCAATAAGATTTCATTGATTAATCAGAAGAACTAGTTGCAATTTTTAAATATACAGCTCTCGATTTCAGAAGATTCATGAAATCTCATGTATTTTTGCCTTTTTATGGCGAAGCAGAGCACTGCGCAGAATTCGTATGCACCGCGGCTAGGAACTATGCAGAGAGAAATCTCAATCTCGACCGGAATCTCCACTATGCCTTTCAACGGTGAATTCGATTTCGATCTGAATCCGCTGATGTACTCGTCGATTTTCCCGCCAAATCATTCGTCAGGCTTCGAGAATAACTACCTAAACGACGACGGATCCTCCGATTTCTCTTCCGCTGGGGACGAGAAAGCCCTAGCTCCGTGCTTGCCCCAATTCCAGCAGATGCTGAGTCAGGACCTGACGAACCGCCACCGCATGGTGCTGACGCGCCTCCGCAGCGCGGCGAAGCAGGCGCAGACGCTCCGGCAGGAGAACGTCAATCTGAAAATGGCAAACCTCGATTTGAACAATCGGTTGAATCTTCTGCTCAATTCGCCGCCGCCGTTTCGTGGTGTGGCCGCCGATCCTCTTCCTGGTTTGGAAAATTTAGACGAAAGGATGCGCAAGATGAGCGTGGAAGAGGAGGGGACGAGTGAGAATGAGGCGGTGGCGCAGAGCCCCACTAGCGTGATGGATTCCGGTCAGGGTGGGCTAGGAGAGAAGCGTGTTCATTTGCCAAAGAGCATTTCAGTTCGCTCTAATGGCTATCTCAAGGCGGCGCGGGAGTATGCCAGCAGCAGCGGCAGCGGCAGCGGCGCCGGCCCCAAAGTTGTCAAAGCATTAAACGAAAACAATGGGACGGTAATTTTATTGCTTTAAGTAGTTACAGCACAGTGGTATATGCTAGCTTTCAATTATTATATAATATTGATTTGCATCAAGAAATTGGTGTTTTAGAACAGGAAGTTGTGACTGAGAAAAACTCTTTTATGCCATTCTTGATGATATTTAGCTGATCTCAATCTAATTGACTGAAAAAACTGTGTTTTCCTCTGTTATCTGTGTATCCTGATTCAAGTTTTTGCCATTGATGCAATTGCTAGCCAGTTTTGTTAGGATTCATACTTGTAAGGAGACGTTTACTTTGAGTGATAGGATAGATACATAAAATATCAGAGTACATGTTAAGGCTTACTTAGTCTATTGTTATGCTGTGAATGCAACAAAAGGTGTATGTGCAAGGTCCAAAAATTGTGATGCTAGCCAGTTTTGTTAAGACTCAAACTCTTGTATGCCATTCTTGATGATTTTAGAACTGATCTCAACAAAATTGATCTAATTGACTGAAAAACATAGAGTAGCCCAAATTGTCATTCTTAAAATCAATGGCTTCCTCTGTATATCCTGATTCATTTTTTTGCTTTTGATACTAGCCAGTTTTGTTAGGACTCACATTTTATGGAGACGTTTACTTTGAGAGATACGATAGATTGATAAGACATCGGAATAAAAGGTAGGTTAGGCATATGTCCTCTGTTATGCTGTGAATGCAGCAAAAGGTGTATGTGAAAGGTGATAAGAGGGAGCTGATCTCAACAAAATTGATCTAATTGACTGAGAAAACATAGGAGAATTTATCATTCTTGAAATCAAAATTCCTTCCTCTGTATCTCCAGATTCATGTTTGATGCTAGCCAGTTTGTTAGGATTCAAACTTGTAAGGAGACGTTTACTTCGAGTGATACGATAGCTTGATATAATATATGGTAGATTAGGCTCATTTAGTCCTCTGTTATGCTATGAATGCAGCAAAAGGTGTATGTGAAAGGTGGTAAAAAGGAGCTGATCTTAACAAAATTGATCTAATTGAATGAAAAAGCATAGCAGAGTTATCCCATATTGCCATTCTTGAACTAAGAATGCTTTCCTCTGTATCACCTCATTCATCTTTTGCTATTCATGCTAGCCAGTTTTGTTAGGATTCAAACTTGCAAGAAAACGTTTACTTTGAGTGAAAAATATCGAAATAAATAGTAGTAGTAGTAGTAGTAGTAGTAGATTAAGCTCATTTAGTCTTCTGTTATGCTATGGATGCAGCAAAAGGTATATGTGAAAGGCGGTAAGAAGGAGCAAGCGGTGGAACTCGAAGTGTACAATCAGGGCATGTTCAAGACTGAGCTCTGCAACAAATGGCAACAGACCGGAGCCTGCCCTTACGGAGCTAACTGCCAGTTTGCTCATGGCATTGCTGAACTCCGACCAGTCCTCCGCCACCCTCGTTACAAGACTGAGGTCTGCCGCATGGTCTTGAACGGCGTCCCTTGCCCCTACGGCCATCGCTGCCACTTCCGCCACACTCTCACCGAGGAGGAGGAGCTCGTGAGGGCCATGAATACCAGCACTCTTCAACCTATGAACTACCGGTAACACATCTTCATGTGATTACTCTTTATCTGTGCTTTGCATGAAAGAGAATGGTGTTATGTAGAAGTGGATTCGACGATGTAAGTAAATAAGCATCAAATGTGCTAGTAACATTGAGGCTTCGTTCGCATAGAATTCATGTGTCATCATTTTGAGACTTTTCTTTACGTTTAAATGTCATTATTCATAATAATGCTTTGCCACACTGATCACTTGGTTGAAAACTCATTTTTGCGATGTGTAGTCATCATTCATGCTAACTGTTTGCTGTGTCTTTTATGATATTACTACTATGTTTATGTCATGTATTAGAGTTATATACTTACAATATTAATATACTCCATAATCTAGAATGAAGTACTCCATTAATAGCCCAATAGTTGTAGCAGGCTTATGTTTTTATGGAAAATTGCTTAAAAATCATGAGGTTTGGTCAAGTTTTTGTCTATCTCGCAACTTTAAAAATTCCGCTAAAAAAACTATGAAGTTTTGATATGTTCGCAATTATCTCGTTGAGAAAAAAATGAGGTCATCCTTATGCAATATATCGCGTTTGTTTTTCAACCAGATGACAATGTTTTTTTATTAGTCGGTTAATTCATCGGCGTTGACGTTCATGTATGATTTTCCTGCCCCCATATTAGGTTCATCAAAAAAATCTACCCTGGAATAATTACAGATAAATCTAAACTCGTGATTTTTCAAACTGATTTTGAAAGTTGCAAACGAATACGAATTTGACCAAACACCATCATATTTCCACAACTTCCCCTTTTTTATTGCTCATGTACTATTGTAGTAGTATTGTGCGTGGATACTTATCATATCTTGAGCAGTAAGAATAAGATTAAAATAAATTACAAGGTAGAGATAATGTCATACTATCAAACTTTAGAAATATTGAATGAAACTACTTTCAATTTTCAACACCCCAAAAAAAGGGAAAAGAAACTAAAGGAGTTGCTGCACGACTATCAATCTACAATGGTTGAAATATACATCCAAAAAGTATGTCTAAATTTCTAAATTGCATTTTGTGGGACACCTACATATGCTATCATAGCATATATACATATACCTCCATGAACTTAGCCAAATAGTAGAAGACAATTATAAAGAATATTAGGGACCCACATCTGCCTACACAAAAGACCAAAATTATTACGATTACCCAATCATTTTTTCTATAATTGAATTTACACGAAATGATGCCCATATGATTTACCATGGGTGGGAATGATGGTAGAGTGAAAATGTGTTTCTTTTTATAAAGGGAAAAGTGGTTTACCTATGGCCCCATAAATCCATAATCCTGTAGAGCCGTTTGTCTACATAAATTAACTTCTTTTTATATGGTAACTGTGGAATTATCAAACTTTGTTGAATGGAAACAGAGAAAAAAATGAGTTTTACTACATAAAAAAGCTCTCATTTTTCGACTTCCTATTTTCGAGCACACCATGTACTCGCAAATTATGACAATTTCCCAAGCTAATATGATGCTCACAAATGTACAGAAATTACATTTTCTGATCTCATTTGATATTCCCGACCACTTTAGTGCTCGAAAAAGACTTCTTTTGTAGTGTTTATAAACATAAAACGGAGTGTAAATGGATATAGTACGTAAAATACAATAATTTTGTATTGTAAATGTTTTTCATTTCTGGATTAAATCATTTAAATTGTAACTAATCTTTGCATAGAATCGAATTCATGTACTGAAAATCAGCATTGTAGATTATTTCATGATTCAAAACTTTAGGACATACAAAAGTCAAAAAGTGGCTTGAAAATGTGTGAATAAAATATACTACTACTACAATATTATTTATTAAAATTTATATACTAAAGTTGTTCTAAACGAAAACAAATGTCACAATCGAAACGACTATCCCAAAATGGAAACATGCATGAGAAATATTGGATTATGAATAAGTTTTGTGAGTTCATTTCTACGTTGAAAGTTAGTTCTCTAAACTATTATCCCAACGCTCTTTCAATATCTACTTGTCCAATTTTTTGCATCAAACCAATTTCTCAAAATAGAAAAATAAGAAAATATCTTGAGGAAATAAATGGGTAATTGAGTGAAGTGACAAGTGACAGAATCCCACGACCTATATTGCTATAGATATGGAAAGAATAAAAAAAATGAGAAAATAAAAAGGGTGAGTGGCTTCAAACGGCTAAACACGAGCGGCGTCTCGATGCTCACGCGCCGCTATCTGTCCGGCTATCACCCGACACTGATTAGACACTCTCTAAATTTTATTTTTATTTTCCATTTTCCCAATCTCACATGTATATATTTCATCTTCTAATCATTGGTTTTTGGATTAATTGGAGTGTAATTATAATCGGAATTATTATTCGATTTTTTTTATATAAAAAAAATTGCCATATAACTTTCTTTTTAATTCACCCATAAATTTGTCCCTTTGATTTATAAAGTATGGTCCATATGAGTAGGAATATTCACCAATAAAATGGGCATATTTAACTCACAATATCAACTACTCAATCAATTGTTTTATACTCCCTCCATTTCATAGTAATGGAGGCAAAACTTTTCAGCACGGAGATTAAGAAAAATTGGGTTTGGTGAGTTAAGTAAAGAAAGAATAAAATGGAAAATGAAAAAGGTAGAGAGATGAAGATAGAAAAAAGTAAGAGAGAGTAAGAGCATCCACTATAGGTGGACAACTTTTGGTGGACAACTTTTTTTTTTGTCCATAGCCCCATTTTATTTGTCCACAGCCACAAAAAAAAGTGTCCGCAGCAATAGTGGACACTTTTTAGTGGAAAACTTTCACTTTATTTTTCTTGTTGTATATTTTAATTCAATTACAAATTATCGGACTAAAAATAATTCGAGATAAACGGCTAGTGCAATAAAATTAAAATTGAAAACTAAATTTTCGTCGGATTAAAGTGAGAGG
>NC_062967.1:36955974-37047360 GCF_023119035.1 Salvia hispanica
AGGAACAAATGATAAAATTGTCCAAAAATTATATTTGGAGTCGCGCCATAAGCGAGACATTTTTTTAACACGGAATTATGATAGGGCATGAGTGAATGTTACTCCCTTCTTCCGACATTAAAAGTCTCATTTGAGTTATGCACGAATTTTAAGAAATATAACGAAAAGTGAGTGAAATAGGTGAGCAAAATATGTGATCCACCTACTATTTATAGTAAAAGTGAACAATGACTTCTAATAGCAGATGGATTTAAAATGGTAAATTGAAACTCTTAATGACGGATTGAGGAAGTAACATATAACAAACTTATATATTCCATTATATATATATATTGCAATTAGATAATTATAAAATCATAACCTCATTATATACATTATATATATTTCCTCGTACCCTAAAATGTAAGAACTATTTCATTTTTAGTCTGCCCCTGAAAAATATCAACTTTCTAATTTTAGAAATTCAATTACATTACTAACAATGTAGACCTTATTATTTACTAACACTATTTCTACAATCATTTCTCTATCTCCATTTTATTTTACTAATTATGCATTAAACTCTTATATCCAATCAAATGTTCGTACTTTTTGAGGGATGGCTGAAGTAGTACGTGAGTGTGTGAACAAGTAGCCGGTGAGAAAATTTCAAGGCCTTGTAAATCGTGCTAGTGGACATTTCTACATTTCCCACAAACATGCCCTTAACCCTACTTGGACTACAATCTCAACACCAAATAAATCTCTAGCATTAGTATATACACACTTATATATACACCATAGATTGTGTGTGTGAGAGAGAGAGAAAAAAGAGATAGCGTTTGTCTCTACTCACACACACATCACGCTCAACCTAAAAGCTTGCATTCTTGCCTTTATATACAATTGGATTCTATCATTTCTTACCCTTGCCTTCCATTTCAACCTTCCCTTCTTACAAAAAAAATCAAATTTCTTGCCATTTCTTACCTAAATTCCACTCCCATTTCTTACCTCATTTGCTTTCCACTACAAATTCAGTTAATCAACGACATGATTGGAGGCTCTCGCGGCGGCTACGGCGGCGGACTGCGGCGGAGACGGCGGAGGAGGAGGAGTTGTTTGTAGGCATAAACTAACCGCTGACAAAAATAGCCTTGCAATTCCGCTCTCCCGAATTTCTATCCAGGGGCAAAATCGGAAGATCGCAATTGTTGCATGGCGGGGAATTGAGGGTATCGGTCCGAATTTATTCACTATGTTTTATTTTATTTTATTTTATTTTGGGTATTTTATTATTTTCTTGAAAAATTAGTTGTATTTTGTTTATGTTTAATTTCCACGTTTAGTGTTTGTGATTTGAGATGAGAAATGGGATGTAAGAGATGCATACAAGGTAGCCGAGTTTGGGATGTTTTTAAGTTAAGGTGGAATTTTGGGGTGGATTTTGGAATTATTGGAAAGATGGGGGGTGGATTTGGGGTTTGGGATATTTGGTGCCGGGCATGCATCTCTTACACCTCTCAATGTAAATTTCTCTCTCTTTTATTGGATATCAGAAAAAGTTAAAGTGTTTGTCTTTTGACTTCTCATATTTCACTTTCTCCTTTTGCTTTAATAAGTTAAAAAAATAGTGGAAGGGACAGTTCATCAGATTATTTTGTTTTTGTATTGTAACATATTCTCTGTTGGGTAGCAAAAATTATGTGTTTTAAAGGAAAATATAGTTGGAAGAAGCTAAATCTAGAAATGAAATCGCAATGAGAAGTGCTATAATTGAAAATTTGGGAAAATTAATTATTATAAGGTTGTAAACTTAATACTACAAAATAATTGTAAGATAGGTAACTCCCAATATCTATAGGAAAAATTGAAAAGTATAGTACAAAAAATTTATGATGAACAAAATGACATATTACATTTATATTGGGCTTTAGTGATATTAATTTCAAAGGCCTCACTATATTAAGTTTATAAATGAATCCACCACAGCCCAATAAAGAGATCTGCAAATGGACTTAAAATATTTGAATTTTATCACAATATTGGGCTTTGTTGTCTATTAAAAGTATTTGGGCTTTAAGTGTTATATGAAATGTGGGCTTCTTGTATTTTTTTAATAAATATACTTAATTCGTCCTAATAAAAGTACTAATTTTTAGTTTATGGAGTAGTACCATTTTGCACTGAATTAACAAATTGTATTTTGCATCGAAAGCTTCTTTTTTAAAAAAAAAAAAAAAAATACGTGTGTAACTTAAATGTTACATTTTTCCAATGAGACGTCCATTGAAAATCACATAGTGGGACGGGAATTATACTCCAATGTTAATAAGACCATTTGTTAGTTATAAAGACCACACATTTGAAATGTAATCAATATTCATTTTCTCCATCTTTTATTTGTAATAGGACCACGCAACTTGAATGTGACATGATTTAGTTCATTTGACCCCTAAATTAAAGCAACTTCGTTTGTGAATCAAAATGCATCTCAACTTTTCGAATGTTAAAGCATCTAATGGACACCACAAGATTAGTATTCTTTTAGTATTTGATCGATCCAAAGCACAATAACATGCAAGTGGAAATAAAAATTAATATTTTATGTTAGGTTCTACTATGGTTATGAGCACAACCATACAAATTAATTATTTTAAATTAGTTCAATCTAACAAGAAGGTGAATGAAAGGAGATGATGTTCATATTAGTTTAGTAAAACAAATAATCGTGAGCTTCAAAAGACATTATTTTCTAGTAGTGGGAGTGCTAGTTTTTCATATATGCAAATAGTCACAAAGAAAAGAGATTAAAAGTAACTCAATAAAATAGTATAACTCGGTGCAAAATAAGTAATTTTAATGATATATTGCTAAAGTTTCCTTTTACTATTTTTTAGAGCTTTTGTATTTTCTTTATCCTCTTTCTTGCGTGTCCATTTTCTTCCTCTTGCTATCTTATGATGCAAATTTACACAAAAATTCAAGGAAAGGAAAATCACGTGACGACAAACTATAACAAAATCACAACCCTAAATAGCGCTAGCTATCACTTTTCCACATTTAAAACAAAATGTATTTAAGAAATGTACTCTAATAAAAATCACCCTCAACCAACATTCCTATTTTTTTTTCCCCATATTTGATTAATCTACAAAAGAATAATTTCATTTCAATATTTTACTATATGGCACATTGGCACATCACTTTTTTTTTTCTCTCCCTCCTTAATTTATTTAACTTTAATACTCTATGTAGTCAATTTTTCATCTCTCCTACTTTTTATTTTAAATTAAAATTCATACTCCTAGCTAACTACCAAAATGATTTATAATGAATTTTTTGCTATCAAGATTTAAATCACATAACATTCAAAAAGGCATTACTATACACATTTTGTCCAACAATAAATGTCTTTTTTAACTATTTCGATTTATCTCAAATGAGTCACATTTAACTTTTGTTACATTCATATAAATTTTTCATTTCACATGTTTATTTGCATTTCTCAAAATTCATACTACTAAAAAAACTTGTAACTGTAAACAAAGAGATAGCTTTAAATGCAATATATTCATGAATTATTTTAAAAATAGGGAAGAGCCATCGACATTCCACGCGACTCTTCAACAAACAAAGACGTAAAAAATAAAAAGAAAATAAAGAAGTCAAAGATCAAAACTACCGTTGCAAAACCACGCCATGACGTCACCGCCCACGCGCCTCCGCGTGCTCTGCACTCGCTCTTCGGTCACAAGCGGCGCGCGGCACAGCGGGCAGCTGAAATTCATTTGACCGAGCCAGCCGTCCAAGCAATTCCTGTGGAACACGTGGCAGCACGCTAACTTGCGCAGGCTCTCCCCCTCCGCGAACCGGTTCAGACACACCACACATTCCGAACCGGACCGGTCACCCGGCCGGTTCGCGTAGGAATGCGCCCGGTTCAGATTCAACTGCTCGCAGAGGAGGATGACTCCGGCCAGACCGGACCCCGCGACGTCGTTTAATGAGCCGATGGAATTGGGGTCAAAGCTGGTGGAGAATACGCCGATTGTGCGCAGGATAGTGGAGAGTAGGGATCGGAGATAACGTACGCTTTTTCCGATTAGGACGACGGCGAGGATGAGGGTGGATTCTGATGACACGTCGGATAGCTGGCTTTGCAAACCCATTTTTGTTGTTTCTATGGGTTTGGGATTTTCATGCAATGGAATGGAGTAGAAGATTTAGGGGAGAGTGTTTTTTTATAGTTTGGGTATAGAGATGATTTTGTGTGTTTGATTGTTTATATAGGGAGTATGTGTATGTAAATGTGTGGTGTATGCATATGTACACAATACTTGTACTATATTGGGTAGGAGAAAATAAGAAAGTAACGAGTGGTGTTTGTATATATACGATACAGTATATATATACTATATGTATGTACATACATAATGCAATATATATCCTTCCGTCCCTGAAATTTTGTCACATTTTTTCATTTCTGTCTGTCCCATAAAATTTGTCACATTTCACTTTTTACCATTTTTATTAGTAGATTTCACATTTCATTAACTTATTCTCACTCATATTTTATTATTAAAGCAATACCATAAAAGTAGGACTCACGTCTTACCAACTTTTTCAACTCATTTTCTATTACATTTTTTAAAATCTGTGCCCGTTAAACTGTGACAAAATTTGAGGGACGAAGGAAATACTATATAGGATGGGAGAAATTAAGTATATGGAGTAGTATATATATGCTAAAAGGGGGAAATTAAGTATATGGAGTAGAATATGCTAAAAAGTTTCTGACATATTTGTGTCTTTGTGATGTCAACTAATATTAATGTATTTTCACTTTGTTTGATTGAGGTTGTTTTTATTCTAAAATTCTTTGCACTTCTATCTATCTGTTCCATGGTACTAAGTGAGGTAGTTCTTTTAAGTACGAATTTTAGGAAAATGATAGTATTATTAATTAATAATTAAAAGGAAGAGATGGTTAAATAAAAAAATAAACAAAGAAGAGAATTTGTAGTACTATATTTTAGTGTTTTTATCAGAATTTAACTATATTTCATTCGAAACATACGGGCTACTCACATGGCGTTTTTCGAATATGTCGAAATTATGCCAATTAAGTCGTACCAAATTTAATTAGTTACACCTAATTAATATTTGGTATCTTGTATTGTGCGAATGGCATGAATTGAGCCGCAACATCAATATGAATGATTGCATCTATTAGAATGAAAATAAACACATTTAAAGTATAAATTTAATAAAAATAAAAGAGAAAATAATTAAAATGTAATTAACAGGTAGAGTGGAATAAAAATAGAAGAGAGAATGTGAGAAAAAATACGATGATATAGAGAAAAATGATGGACCATGTACAAAAATGGAATGAAACTAATTTATAGACATATCAAAAAGCTAAGGACAATTAATCATGGATGTATGAAGTATTTAATTTTATTTTATAAATAAAAGACGTTAAATTGAATCCCAATAATGAGAAATGTCATAATATACCATACATGAGCACATAAGTGAGCACCGTTTTCGTTTAGGTATCGTCAGTATTAGTTTTTTTTTACTTAGGATTTTATTTAATTTTAATACTTAAAAAGGTTGTTGTGGTCATTATTTCTATTAAGTAAAATAATATTCAAAGCTCGAATTGTTTTTTATTTATTGATTGAAGTTATGGAAAAAATGAATAGATAAGGCTTTAATTTTTATGTTATTTGTACATAATAATGTAGAATAAGGGTGATGATAAAATGCAAAACTCTATATATTGTACAAACTCTAAACTTTTGAACATAATGTCAATATATGTCAACACAGTGTACAATTTTAAATATTTTGGCGTAACACAATATCAACATAGTGTCAACAGTTGACATTGTATTGATATTTTTTGTTACTATTATTTTGTCATCTGTTGACATTTTTCAAAGATCCAGATTATAGTTTAGAGTTTGAACAATACTTAATGTTCGTATTTGATTACACTCGTATATATCACATTACTCCAATTATAAGAATGACTGTTTAAAGCTATTTAAAAAATAATTAAGAGTGATATAATGACACGTTGGGCCGGTAACTATAATTGGTTATACAGCGACCAATCTGACTAAACAGGATATGCTAAGATTTCCTCTTCAACTTGTATCAATAAAATAAGTATTGGCACATGAAATCATAAGAGTTTAAGCAAGTAATTGAAAATTAATGATGAAATTTGCGAGGTGACGTGGATGAATTTTGTGATAAGTGAGAAAAATATTTTAAATGTGAATTGATAAATGAGACATCAAAAGTAGCATAAAACACGAGCATGTACCATCTACACCGAAAACTTGAAAGAGTAAAGGTCAAAATTGGTCCTAAACATATGACCATTTTACGTTTTTGGTCTTAAACATTATTTTTTGGATTTTTTGGTCCTGAACATATGGAAATTTGTTCATTTTGATCATCCGTCAACATTTCCGTTAAAAAGTAACGGTCAACAGGTTTAATCCCGATTTTGACCAAATTACACTTTTAATTCTAATTTTTTACTCCCTAATTATTTTTTACCCACCGACAACTTAGAATATTTATAAAAATAATTAGGGAGTGCAAAACTCCAATCGGCGGCGGCGCTGCGGCAGAGGTGCGGTTGGCTATGGAAGACTTGGGCGGTGGCAGCAGCGCGTGGACAAGAATAGAGACCTTCATGCCGCTAAAGCAGCCGCCATTGCCGCAGATAAAGTAGTACCTCCTGGCCTTGTCGAGGAGTATGAATTCCTTGCGCTGCTCCAATTTCCGGTGTCCCCCTCCGTCGTGCAATTATCGTAACCCGTCTGGTTCACCTCAAACACATTGTACTGCATTTTCTGGTACCTAAACGCTGCAACATCTGAAAATAGGATTAATTAATTAAGGAAATAGAAAAGAAGGGGGTGGGGAATTAGTTACAAGTACAGATGAGGTCGCCGACGTAGAAGGTGTGGTTATTGGCCCAGAGGGTGTAGTTGAGGCCGGGGTTCCAGACCTTGTTGGCGCCGACGATGTGGTCGGTGGCGGCGCTGGAGGACACCAGGAGGAGGACCACGGCGGGGGCGAGCTGGAGGAGAGGGGCTGCTGAGCTGGACATTTATAAAAATAATTAGGGAGTAAAAAATCAGATTTAAAAGTTTAATTTGGTCAAAATCGGGATTAAGCCCGTTGACCGTTACTTTTTAACGGAAATGTTGACGGAGGACCAAAATGATCAAATTTCCATATGTTCAGGACCAAAAAATCCACAAAATAATGTTTAGGACCAAAAACGTAAAATGACCATATGTTCAGTACCAATTTTGGCCTTTACTCAACTTGAAATGAATAGGTTCATGCATTCAATTTCAAAACCTACAAAATTGACCCACCTGAAAATGGGCCCATATATTGGCTTGTTAGGCTGAATTTCCAATTGATTTGGCCCAAATATGGTGATCAAACACGGAAAATCGGATTGTTATCGTGTCACACGATAATAATATCATAAGATCAAACACGGACAGTTGAATACGTTTGTGAATGATAGTCTCGAATCTCGATGTTCCTTTGATCGAACTACTACTAGTCATTTTCTTTCTCATTCATCTACATTTTAATAGATTGTTACTGTTACACTTTATTTTTTGCTAATACACAGTATAAAACTAGTAGTCCAACCAAGAATGTTTCATTAATGTGGCAGTGTTTTCAGGAAGGGGCTACTGACTCCATTGTCATCAGGAACTCCAAAGGCCATTGACCATGGAACGGAGCTGCCGACTATTGGGGTCAGTCGGCCCCACCTCCATCCGCCACTAGATCTACAGAATCTATGCTAAGATAAGGGCATCAGAAATATGTACTTACTTATGTTAAAGTCTTGAAGAGAATTTAAAAAAGAAGAGTGAACTACACAAATGGTCCCTGGACTATGGGTTTATCTCGCCCATAGTCCCTGGACTTTAAAAATATCGCCAGTAGTCCCTGGACTAAGGGTTTATCTCGAAATTGGTCCTTTTGGCTTTTTTTGGTACGAAAATACCCTTTGATATTATTTTGGGGGGTTTGGGCAATTTGGTCTTTTTACACTTTTAACATTTTAAATCTGATATTATTTTAGTTATGTACTAACTTTGATATTATTTCAAAATTATCATTCTTCTTTCATTATGTTATCCTTCACTGAATTTTTTTTATTTCAATATTAGATTTAATTTTATAAAATTAAATTTAATATTTAGATTTTTAAATATCAATAAATTTTTTAATGAAAACTATTAATTCATGGACACTATAAATATTGATTAAAACTATTAATTTTTGTTATTTAATATAATATTCAATTGAATTGAAGAAGTAAAGAAAAATAATATTAATCATGATGAAAAAATAAGAGTTATTCTATTTAGCCTCCGTTAGGTTGTTATAATTGCTTGTGATTAAATATTATGAAGTTGACTAAAAATTTGATCCTACTTAAAATTTTATATAGGAGTATTTTTGTTGAAATTTTCTAGTAAATTTTGATTGTTTTCAAATTAATAAACAAAAATTATATTAGTCTTACATTAGATGCATATTTATTTCAGAATAAATTGTGTTATATAATCTATTTATAATTAAAGCTATTTAAATATTGATTAAAACTAAGGCGTTGTCATACCTAATTGATTAGGTAGTACTATACACTATCAAATATTGATTATAACTATTAATTTTTGCTATTTAATAATTTTTATAATTAAAAAAATTTATTGATATTTAAAAAATAAAATTTAAAATTTTGTAAAATTAAATCTAATATTGAAATTAAAAAAACAAATTCAGTGAAGGATAACAAAATGGAAGAAGAATGATAATTTTGAAATAATATCAAAGTTAGTACATAACTAAAATAATATCAGATTTAAAATGTTAAAAGTGTAAAAAGACCAAATTGCCCAAACCCCCCAAAATAATATCAAAGGGTATTTTCGTATCAAAAAAAGCCAAAAGGACCAATTTCGAGATAAACCCTTAATCCAGGTACTATTGTCGATATTTTTAAAGTCCAGAGACTATGGGTAAACTCATAGTCCAGGGACCATTTGTGTAGTTCACTAAAAAATATGAAGTAGAGATTGGGTTAATGTATGGGCCTCAAATATTAAGAGACAATTGGGCTGAGAATATTTTGAGATAAAGGCTCTCTCCTTTAATAACATTCAAAACTCATAAACAGAAATAAATTATTCTTATACTAGTACCGTAGTACTACCACTTATTAGTAAGCGTTTGTCGTAAAATTTGATAAAATAAGAACTTGCAACTATCCATTTTATAACTTATTTTTTTAATTTTGATTTATGATCTATAAGGAGTATTTGATTATTTTGCATAGTTTAGAAATCAATATATTTAATTTTATATGTAGAATGAATATACGTTGTACGTCTATAAAAAAAAGAGTGAACTACAAAAATGGTCCCTGGACTATGGGTTTATCTCGCCCATAGTCCCTGGACTTTAAAAATATCGCCAGTAGTCCCTGGACTAAGGGTTTATCTCGAAATTGGTCCTTTTGACTTTTTTTGGTACGAAAATACCCTTTGATATTATTTTGGAGGGTTTGGGCAATTTGGTCTTTTTACACTTTTAACATTTTAAATCTGATATTATTTTAGTTATGTACTAACTTTGATATTATTTCAAAATTATCATTCTTCTTCCATTTTGTTATCCTTCACTGAATTTGTTTTTTTATTTTATTTCAATATTAGACTTAATTTTATAAAATTAAATTTAATATTTAGATTTTTAAATATCAATAAATTTTTTTAATGAAAACTATTAATTCATGGACACTATAAATATTGATTAAAACTATTAATTTTTGTTATTTAATATAATATTCAATTGAATTGAAGAGTACAGAAAAATAATATATTAATCATGATGGAAAAATAAGAGTTATTCTATTTAGCCTTCGTTCGGTTGTTATAATTGCTTGTGATTAAATATTATGAAGTTGACTAAAAATTTTATTGATATTTAAAAATTAAAATTTAAAATTTTGTAAAATTAAATCTAATATTGAAATAAAAAAAACAAATTCAGTGAAGGATAACAAAATGGAAGAAGAATGATAATTTTGAAATAATATCAAAGTTAGTACATAACTAAAATAATATCAAATTTAAAATGTTAAAAATGTAAAAAAGACCAAATTGCCCAAACCCCCCAAAATAATATCAAAGGGTATTTTCGTACCAAAAAAAGTCAAAAGGACCGATTTCGAGATAAACCCTTAGTCCAGGGATTACTGGCGATATTTTTAAAGTACTGAGGGTATGGGCGAGATAAACCCATAGCATGCAGGGACCATTTTGTAGTTCACTCTAAAAAAAATAGTTATATTTTTCTATTGAGTGAACTACAAAATTAGTCCTTGAACTATGCGTTTATCTCGCTAATGAATCCTGGACTTTAAAAATATCTACAGACAACCCTGGATTAAGCGTTTATCTCGAAAATAGTCCTTTTTCACTGTTTCGTGACGAAAATATCCTTTTGGGAGGTTTTGGGGGTTTGGGCAATTTGATCTTTTTACATTTTAAATTTGATATTATTTCAATGATGTACTAAATCTGATATTATTTCAATTATCATTCTTCTTCCCTTTTGTCATCCTTCACTTTGTTTCTTTATTTCAATATTAGGTTTAATTTTTAAAATTAAATTTTAAATTTTAATTTTTAAATATCAACAAATATTTTTAATTATTAAAATTACTATTAAATACTACCTCCGTCCACGAAAATTCGTCCCGGTTTGACCGGGCACGGATTTTAAGAAATGTAATGGAAAGTGAATTGAAAAAGTTAGTGGATTGTGGGTCCTACTTTTAGATATTAGTTTTATAATAAAATGTGAGTAGGAATGAGTTAGTGGAATATGAGGTCCACTACCAAAAATGGTAAAAGTCAAATGAGACAAATTTTGGAGGACGGACGGAAATGGAAAAATGAGACAAATTTTCGTGGACGGAGTTAGTAACAAATTAATAGTTTTAATCAATATTTGATAGTGTCTAATATTTAATCAATAAGGTACGACGACACCTTAGTTTTAATTATAAATAGATCATATAACACGATTTATTCCGAAATAAATATGCATCTAATGTAAGACTAATATAATTTCCGTTTATTAATTTGAAAACAATCAAAATTAACTAGAAAATTTCAACAAAAATTTTTAATAGTATCAAATTTTTAGTCAACTTCATAATATTTTTAGTCAAATTCTCCTATACATTAGATGCATATTTATTTCGGAATAAATCGTGTTATATGATCTATTTATGATTAAAACTATTAAATATTGATTAAAACTAAGGCGTCATCGTACCTTATTGATTAAATATTAGACACTATCAAATATTGATTAAAACTATTAATTTGTTATTTAATAGTAGTTTTAATAATTAAAAAAATTTATTGATATTTAAAAATCAAAATTTAAAATTTAATTTTATAAAATTAATCTAATATTGAAATAAAGAAACAAAGTGAAGGATGAAAAAGGGGAAGAAGAATGATAATTTTGAAATAATATCAAATTTAGTACATCATTGAAATAATATCAGATTTAAAATGTAAAAAGACCAAATTGCCCAAACCCCCAAAGCCTTCCAAAAGGATATTTTCGTCACGAAACAGTGAAAAATGACTATTTTCAAGATAAACGCTTAGTCCAGGGTTATCTGGGAATACTTTTAAAGTTCATGGTTCATTGGCGAGATAAACGCATAGTGCATGAACTATTTTAGTAGTTCACCCTTTTCTTTGTGATCTATCCAAAAAAATATTCTCTGTCACTCTATGATAAGTTTATCTATCAGATAAGATAGGTCTCATTTTCTTTTACAAATTTTATGTTAAAATTTATGCCAATTGCTATTAAAGTTATTATTTTATAAAGAATTGAAATATTAGAAGCTTGTAAGACCATAATAACAAAATTATGAATAAGGCGAAACCAAATATAATTATTATAAATCGATATTTAAGGGAAATTTTTAAAATTTAGAGTAATAATTTAAAATTTATAAAATGTGATCACTCCCAAATGAGCTAAACGCAAAGGAGAATGGCAGTGAAGACCCATTTCCCCGTCTTTGCGCCGCCGCAGCTCCGCCCCCTTCCCCACCGCCCGGCCACCGAAATCCGCTTCTCCCGTTGGAACAACGCCAACGCTCGGCAATTCACCCGCCGCGAGAGGTCTCAGAAGGAAATCGAAGACGAGCTCCGCCTCGAAAAGCGATTCGATTCCGCCCTAACCATCGCCCACAACTACAACCCCGCCCCTCCCCACCCCACCACCTTCAAATCCCCCGGCACCCCTTCCTCCCCCTCCGCCCCTTCCATCCCCGGCAAAAAGTCCAAATACTCAAAACCCCCAAATTCCCACCCCGCCTTCAAAACCCTAGCTAAACCCCGCCTTCTCCCAATCAATCGAAATCGAATTGAAGACGACACCCTAGCTACCAAAACCCCCGATTTCAGAATCGATGACAACGGAATTTCGTACGAGATGCCGGAGGCGCCGTTTTTGTATCAGTATAGCTACACCGAGACGCCGAAGGCGAGGCCGGTGAAGCTGCGGGAGCCGCTGGTGTCGCCGTTTGGGCCGGAGACGATGGCGAGGCCGTGGACGGGGAGGAGGCCGCTGCCGTCGAGTAAGAAGAAGCTGCCGGAGTTTGATTCGTTTAAGCTGCCGCCGCCGCATAAGAAGGGGGTGAAGCCGGTGCAGGCGCCCGGGCCGTTTCTGCCCGGTTCGGGGCCGAAGCATGTGAGGTCTAGAGAGGAGATTCTCGGGGAGCCGCTGACGAAGGAGGAGATTGAGGCGCTTATAGAAAGCTCTAGGAAATCCACACGGCAGTTGAATATGGGTAAAGATTGCATTTTTATTTTATTTTTTTGTTAATTATTAGATTGATAAAACATGAGATTGGGTATTTGAAGGATAAGAAGGTTAAACAAGTTCAAATAAATGAATAGAGAGCATAGCATTGATTAATGTGGGTATCGGCTCGCATTGTGTAGTTTTTGCTTGATTCTAGATGTATGGCTCTTCGTGTATTGTCGATTTTCTGATTTTGAGGGATCAATTGGATGTATGGCTATACATGATGTTCTGGATTCTGATTCTCTTACTTTGTGAATCTTGATGAAGGTCGATTGCATGAGTCTTAGAAGTTGGACAATGTGTTCAGTGACCGTTGTGTTGTTCATCTTCAGGAAGGGATGGCCTAACACACAACATGTTGGACAACATACATGCTCTTTGGAAGCGAAGAAGGGTTTGTAAAATAAAATGCAAGGGTGTATGCACTGTAGATATGGACAATGTGTGCCAACAATTGGAGGTCGGTATGTTCTCCTTGCTCTTCTCTGAACGAACTTACTGATTCGAACATTTGTACACATAAGTTTTGGATTATGCTGTTGTTTTGGGTGTGATCTGAAGGCGTGGAATTAGTGTCCAAGATTTTGCGTTTTTGGTTCACCTCTTGTTAAATTACTAATTTAGCATGAATGGAACTATTATTGACTAAAGAAATATACTACTACTATACTACCCCGTCCTTGAAAAAAATAAAAAATGTTTGAAACAACACAGATTTTAAAGCACAATTGGTAAAGTAAGAGAAAAGAAGAGAAAAATGGATCAAGAGAAAGGAAGATAAAAAGAAGTGGAAGTAGTGATAGTGGATTGTGGGGGGTCCATATCATAAAATAGAAAGTTTCCATTTTTAAGGGATGGCCCAAAAATGGAAATAGCTTCTGCTTGTGCATCACATCAAGTATGCATGTATTTATTCTTCTCTTAGCTATTATTCCAGACAAGCTTTTTATGAGATGAAATCTGTAAAAAACAGGAAAAATCGGGAGGGAAGATTATATACAATAGAGGCGGTGTCATTTACCTTTTCCGAGGCAGAAACTATAACTATAGAACACGACCTCGCTTTCCTCTCATGCTATGGAAACCTGCTGCACCCGTATACCCAAGACTAGTTAAAAGAGTTCCAGAAGGATTGACTTTAGAAGAAGCATCTGATCTACGGAAAAAGGGGCGTGATCTAACACCAATCTGCAAGCTCGGTATGTGAATGCTTTTGGTATTTACTCCATTTTCCTCGTGTGATGAATCTACTGATAATTTATCTGTCTTTTGCAGCAAAAAATGGTGTTTACACTCACCTTGTGGCAAATGTGAGGGAGGCATTTGAAGCGTGTGAACTAGTTCGCATAAACTGCCAAGGTTTGAACCCAAGTGACTACAAAAAAATTGGTGCCAAACTCAAAGTATGTATCTATCTATCTTGTGCAAGTGAGATGATTCAGATCAAAAGAAATATCCACCTTTACATTGATTCTGTATGTTTTCTTTAATGCAGGATCTTGTCCCATGTGTGCTAATATCATTTGAGCATGAACACATACTCATATGGCGAGGGCCGGAGTGGAAGTCCTCGATAGAACCTATTAATAATCTGAGGGTCGCGGAAGAAGTCAAAACTGATACAGCTTCAGAGATACCGCCTGCTCCATCAACAAGTATCCCCAACTCCTTGAGCATCATCGAAGACAAACATGATGATCTTGAAAGCACAATATCTCCAACTTATAACGATGAGAAGCCCCAAGGAGACAGCGTTTTGCCTGAGGCTGGCGTAGAGGAAACTATGTCTTTCGCACCCGAGATCTCTCCAATCACGGTTGATGATAGTTCAGAAGAAGCAGAAGCATGCAGTCAAAGCGAAGTGGAGTTGGATGGTTCAGTGGATAGTATTGCAGCTGTATCAGTGGCTTGTACCGAGGAAATTATACAACTCAGGGAGCAAGCAGTAGAAAAAGGGGTGGCGGTTATGCTGGATCGCGATAGCTTGGATGCTGATATTGTTTTCAAGAAGGCAGTTGCTTTAGCTAAGACTGCTCCGGAGGTCCCTAACTATCGACAGCGCGCTAAGGAGTTACGAGAAGAGAAAAGGAAGCTGCAACAACGTGAGGATTCGGGGGTGAAAGAAGCTCCGGTGGATATAGTAGCACCGAAGTTAACGGTTCGTAGCCGGAGAGGTGAAAGAGTGGCTAAGAAAATGGAGGAAATTAAAGCTGATTATCTTAATGTTGTTCCACAGGGAAACCTCAGAGTAGATGAGCTTGCCAAGTTGCTATCATAGTTTTGATGCAATGGCATAATTTGTATTTAAGAGGCTATGTATTATTCACTTCTATAAAGTGTAGGTTTTTTGGATAGAGGTGTTTACAATGTTACTCACTTCAAAAATAACAAAATTATTATAATAGTTCGTGGTAATAACAAAATAACAAAATTATTATAAAGCCAAACTGTATTTTTCGATGTAAAATCAAAGAAATGAGAATACGCTCTGAAACCCAAGAAATGGCTTCTCTTTCTTTACTGGCGCCATTGACAGCGAGCAAAGCTGCCCTTTCTGTAAACTTGGTGACCGCAGCTTATCACTGGAGCTGACACGGAGTCGAGCATCGTTGATAGGCACGTTGAACGAGCTTGCCTTCTTCTGTATGTGTGACATTGTGTTGCTCTTTGTGACTTGGGTGGAATCAGTCGTCTTCATACAGTCAAGAACCATGGAATTTCTTGGCCTTTTTCTTGCGTGATCAGAGATCGTTGCTTCTGTCGATATTTCCAGTTTGGTGTTATTATACTCAGTAGCTGCTACATCTTCATTCCAAGGCTCACCTGCATCGAACGTGAGTACTTGTGTAGAATCAGTCGTCTTCGTACAGTCAAGAATCATGGAATTTCTTGGTCTTTTTCTTGCATGATCAGAGACCGTAGCTTCTGTCGATTTTCCTGGTTTGGTGTTATAATACTCAGTAGCTGCTACATCTTCTTCATTCCAAGCTTCTACATTGTGTATAAGTTGAATGAGTATAACTAGAAATAGTAATTAAAATGTCACATGGTAGAGACAGTATGAAGGCTCACCTGCATCGAATGTGAGTATTTGGCCATCTTCGTCTATGATTTGTATTTCCTGTACTGGTTCTGTACGTCGGGGACGTTGAAAGGCCATCCTGCTTTGTGGAGTTCTGTAGCTGCCTTGAATCTCCAGTACCTCAAAGTCATTATCAAGCACGAGATGCATCTCACGAGTGCGTTTTTTGATGAGAGTGAAGGCCTCTAATGATGGTGAAGATGTAGAATCAGACATGGGCAACACGGGTAAACTTTTTGCTTTCTCCCGGATGTGGTCGAAGACTGTCTTTGAAGTAATAATCCTGCAGTCATCATCTTCAGTTTCGGCAACCGGATTGTCTGTGAGAATAAGAAACAAGTAAGCATAGGTAGTGAGCTGCTGGAAGACAAGCATGTATGATCAGGAGAAGCAATAGTTAGTTATACCATCTGAATCTTCATCTATAAGTTTGAAGCTGGGCCTGATACGTCAAAAGTTTAAGATCGATTGTTAAGGAAGTCATAGTTTTTATATGGTTATATCAGAAGGGATGAACACGAACATACATGGAAGATGAAATCTCCATCAATTCTTTGGAGGCAGGGAGAGAAGCACGATTATAGCTGTCTTTTACACTGCGAACCTTCTTGGGAACATACGAGGAAATCTCTTTCTGTCTGAATTTAGGAACAACATCTTTTTCTAATGGTGGTGTGACGATAACCTTTTGATGGAGATCAATGCCAACTGCAATAGCATAAAATTATACCAGATGCATACTAGGCCAGCCTTTGAAATAGAAAGCGTGGATTGGAGGAGATGAAAGTAAAGAAGTTACTGATTTCTTCAAATATCAAATCTGCCTTAATCGTCAGTTTTCCTTGCTCGGGGCTTGAATATAACACAGTTGCATGATACGGGCTGCACAGAATCCATAACATCAGGTACGTGAATTTCCATTAGACGGATGTCATGTACCATGTGTCTGAAAAGAAGTTCGTGTTCTACACCGTTGAACGCGAATATGTTTCAGTCACTGGTTTTCTTACCTTGAGAAATCCTCCAACCTGGGGCACCAGAAAAGAGGTTTCAGAAACGAAGAGACAGAATAGGGACCAACGAGCAAAGAGGTGCATTACTGGATGTATCCAAAGCTCTAGCAATCACTGTACCTTATTTTTTCATGAAATAGAATATTGTTGTCATCTTCAACACCAACAATCTGTAAGGAACTATTTCAGTTGCATGACTTTACGAAATTTAGAAGCCTCAATACCAACATTTATACAAGCAAAAAGAACTGTAATTCTGACATATCATATGTAAAGGTCAGTAGTCCTTGCATACCACATCAGCATAATGCTTTTTAGGTGTTGGCGCCACTGGCTCTGATAGCCTGGTTAATGTAACTAGCAGCTTGGACTTCCCTATTCTTTGGACCTCTTCCTCCTTAAGTGTCATCTCAATTTTTGGGGGAAGTAGCAGCAGAGATTCTTTGATATGGTTCCCGAAAGGGTATTTTCGACCAGTCATCAACTCAATCTTTCTTGGGTCAGCCTCGAAGAGGGTATCGAATGATGTTACTCCCATTGAATGCAGTGCCTAGTAAGAATTAGTCAGGTGCACAAAGAATTATATGTCGTTATCTCTTCATAAATGTAAAGGTCAGATATCCAAAGGAATCTCAAGTCGATAGATTAGTAAAGCGACCTTTGCCGTCACCATCCCAATGCCTGGTAATTGTTTCAGCAAGTAAGGGCTGTCATTCCATAATTTCTGATGCAAACATTTGGCTAGAAGAGTGGCACTCAAAGCTCCTTTGTAACTTTTTTTGTACATAAAATACTCTTTCATGCACTTGGCAATCCTTGATCCATTTGAGCATACAGAATTTGTGTCCTACAGGATAAAAGGTTGGTCGTGGTTTAACAATCCTACAGAGAATAATGAAATGGCACACAATCTTAAACTATATGCAAAGGCGGTGAAACCTGAGTCATGGACAAGTCCCGCACTACAGGATCGCCAGTCAAACAGTCATTCACCAGAATAAACATCTTCTCTTCTCTACTTTGGATGCGTTTTTTCCGCTTTCCTCTCTCATCAAGGGCATGAAACCGCAGGCGGCCATCTTTGTCGTTGTTTATGTCATTCAGAAGCTTCTTTTCATTACGCCTCAGTTGTATCCCTTTCATTGTCAAAATGATATACATTAACCAAAATACATAGCTTGAAAATTAGTTTTGAGTATAATAAATAAATACATGCAATTTCTTCTGCCTTGCATATTGTACGGAGTGTCTCATCTACGCTGCAGTTGGCGGGTGCGTCTATAATGTGCTTCATCGTGTTAAACTTCAGATAGTACTTTGTCATCAATTTCCCAGGCTCTGGATACAAGAGAAAGAATCAATGCCTCATACTACATTATAATCTGAAAACTGCAGAAACGATTGATGGCTTACCAAGTGGCTTCAGAAGGAAACCATCATCATCAGTCCAGACCATTTGATACTTTGATAGTTCATTAACCTTTTGAACACAAATTTCTGGCAGAGCATGTAACAAGATGTCAGTGTATGTCTGTATATCACATTTGATATATGGTTATTATGAATCACTTTACCTTGCAAATGCCTCTCAATACGATCACCGGCTGGCCCTTTAATTGAATAATTCTCGGGATTCTGGCCATTGCAAGGAAACTCTCAGAAAGCTATCTAATAAAGGAATACTCAAATGTTTGCGTCTCCTTTTGACAATGAGAACCTGCCTTTTTCATTCTCACATACAAGTATGAGCACTTTATCCATTCAATGGCTCTTGTTATATCTGCTACAGTAGATTGAACTATCTCTGCTGTTAGATGTTCTGTTACACATGGAAGCAATCTGAAGAGAAGTAAACCAGAAAACTGTCAGATGATTCATGTTTAGTGTTGCTTTAGGGTAGAGAGAGATTAGAGGTAAAAAAGCGGCATACTGTGATTCCACCATTTCACATCCACCTAATAAGTTCTCATACAAATGAACCTGAGATGTGATCCAAAAGGGTTATAAGCAAGTTTTTATTCGATATCAGTAATATTTTCATAGTATTGGGAAATTTATACTGTTTCTTTTCTGGTCATGATTATGACCATCCCTGTGTCATCAAATGGAGGACGCCCTGCTCTTCCGCACATCTGCACAAATTAGAGGTGGCTATCATTTCAATATAAAGAGCACTCAGATGTGAAAATCACAATTGCCTAATTTTGTACCCCAAGTTCAGTGTGTTATGTTTACCCTGACCACCTAACAATCAATTCTCAAGAAAAGATCTGATAATCTTAATATTTCTTATAGAATGATTAAAGCAACAGAAATACACCTGGAGTATCATGGAGCGTTCATATTCCATGTACATCCCTTTCTCCTTGTTGCTGGAAAAATATCAAATATTAGAGCACAATTATTTTAAATTCTAATCCGATTCACCTCCAAATATGTAGTTCCTTCATAAGGAGTGGAAGAGTCTGAACCATGTCCACAGAAACAAATAAAAGGAAATTGGATTTCTGATAGTTGGAAAAGATTACTAGTTTTTAGTACTGATCATACATATATACCTTCTTATGATAAGGTATATTAAACTGCATAGTTAGACCTCAATATTAAGCATAAGTTATCCCAGGAATATGCATATCACTCGGTTTGCTGCTGTCCTCCACTCAAATACCTATTAAAACTCATAAATAATTCGAAAATACTTCTAGACGTACAAATACTGTGTTGATTTGATGACGACAGTATGTGCTGGTAGATTTATTCCATGGGCCAGAGTATTCGTGGTGCACAAAATCCGCAGATCACCATTCAGAAAAAGCTCTTCCATAAGATTTCTATCTTTCATAGATAGTCCACCATTATGGTATCCAACTGGAAAGAAACAGCTAGCAGATATTAAATCAACAATCATATCCTAAATTATTTCAGGTATTAATCTTTGTCCAACCTTCCCCAAGCCTGATGTCACATGAAATTAAAAAAGAAAAAGAAAAGGAATGAACTAATACCACCATAGAGTATATAAGATTGCATTTGTTTGTCACTGCATGATAATGATGCTTCTCTTAGTCTCTCCTGCTGTTCTCTGCTTTTGATGAAAGGACTTGAATGGCCAAATGTCATGGCTATTTGAGAGAGGCATTGTGCTGCTTCTTGGGCTCCTTTTCTTGTCGAGCAAAAAACCAAGGCAGATTTTTCTCTTGAATATTGCATTAGGAGATCTGCAAATTAGTGACTTAAGATTACTGTATTACTGGTCTTTAATATGCCACATAAACGAGCTCTCTACAGAAATATCGACTGGATAATCAGTAGGCAGGCATACCAAAGATGTAGTTCTGAAGACGCTGAACAACCAAAACAAAGCATTAATAATTATCAAGAAGTAGAAAGTTGATAAATGATGATTAAAGCTTTTCATGATCATGGGCTATCAAGGGTACCTTTTCAAATAAGAAATCATTTTTAGCTGGTGTGTACCCTGCAAGCAAAAATATTTTTCTACTTTATATCAAGATAAATTATTCAGTCTGATACAAGTATTATTTTTCATAGTATTAATTCTTGAAATTATGATATGCTGCATTGCGTCTACTCTAGTATAAATTGGTGGATAACTAGGAGAACAGTCGGTGGAACTGAGCTTTAGGGAAACTGTGAGTACCAAAAACTTTAGTAGTCAACTTTACAGGTCTCATTTCTTCTCCAAACCTGTGAGAAGGACAGTACCATAAGTTTCATGAGAACAAGCTCTGCCATCAGAGTGCACACTTGACATCTAATAAGATTTAACCATACTTTTTGATTCCCTGAAATGGAACCATAAGCCACTCCGCTGCAAATGTAAATTTTCTGTTATGCCCTACGTTTGAAATAACAGAATGCAAATCATCTTGATGATGTGAATCTCGAAACTACCTAAGTCGTTGATATTTGGTATTGTAGCAGAAACAGCTAGGAAACGAACAAGGGATAAAGGACTTGACTTCATTTCAGGGCTGCAAGCGAGCATTTTAATTCTGCTGACAATAGCTTCTAGAGCTGCTCCTCGGGGATCATTCAGCAGATGAACTTCATCAATTAGCACAAGTGATATATCACTGAAAAAGCTCAAGCCCCCATCCTTTATGCGATAACGAGTCACAGCATCGAATTTCTGCCGGGAGGAAGACCAGATCTAAGCCAGGATGAGGTAACCCAAAGATGGAAAAAAAATCCCCTAATAGCTACCTCAGGAGTTGTAAGAATTATGTCTGCATCCTGCATACTCTTGACGTTGTAATACTCATTGTCACCTGTTAGCTCAAGGCAATTTATTCCCAGTGATCCAAACTTCTGCGTCCAATGCCGGAGCTTCTCTTGTACCAAGGCCTTTGATGGTGCTATATATATCTTCACAACACAATATATTTACACCAGCAAGAAACAAAATGGATGCAAATGAAACAATAACATCAGATGACAGTCAGGATTTTCATATAGCACATTTGTTTCAAAATCATTATACATAATATCAGGTTTGGCTTATGCAAAGAAATGAACAAAGGCTTTCATATTATTCTGTGATTCATATATCAAAACAAAATGGAGTGGCTCTGACAACACTGTTCTCATATGCAACCATGGTAACTTCTTCAAGGATATAAATACACTAATTTTTGTAATAAACAAAACCATCGGAAAACCTACTGTCTTAAGGGTCCCTATGTGATGGTTGAAGCTCCCACCACCAGTGATGGACTTGGAGAGAAGCCTCATAATGCATAACTCAAAGAGTACCGTCTTGCCACTTCCAGTTGGTGCTGAAATGACCATGTTGAAGTCGGAAAGGTAGCATGTGGAAAAGCATTCACTCTGCAGTGAGTTGAAGTATCTGCATGTGTGTCGAAAAAAATACATTAATAAAGAAGCGACCTCGTCTGTTTCAGTCTCAACAGACACTTCTAATGGTACCTGAAATTAAAGGCTGAGCGAAATGGAGCAGGTAAATCGGTCACTGACTTCAATGCATAGCCATCCATGTGTGGAGTCCGGTTCAGATGAACTAAGTACTCAATATGCTAAGCTTACAACCATAAACACCAGGTTATGCAACACATCAGAAAGCAGCAAACAGTGAATAAAAAAATGATTTCACTGCAAATAATTTTAAAATTCACCAGTACTAGTTCGTTATACACTAGATTGCAAAAATATTATCATAATCTACACGAATATAAAGAGAGATAACTGCTGCAGGAACTCGATCTATACCAATACATATAATGTAGAGATAATGAGCAGGAACTGAATCTAGACTAGAAACACAATCAATTCAAACAGAAACAATAAGATCGGAATACTTTAATTGAAGAAAATCAATACCTGCTGAAACACACCACGGCGAGGCCACGAAGCAGGCGGGCGGAAGGACAGCTGGCGAGCGGAAATGCAGCGAGGTATGGCGGTGTATCAGCGAGGCAGGTTGGCGGCAAGGCGGGGCGGTGTCGCGGCGAGTGAGACAGGCGGGGCGGATTTCGCCGGTAAAGGGGAGAGAGAAGTTTTTTGAGGGAAAATGAAATTGGTATGTGTAGACCGTTTTAAATTAGTTTGCGTTTTTATATGTTGTGGTATAGTGATAAATCTAAGCTAAGTTCAAAATTCGACTTCAAATTGTTGACATTGTATAATAGTTTATTCAATCTTTTTATTATTCTTTACTATTCAAATTATTTATGATTTATATTTATGAATGAATTTAATTATTTATAAGAGGTACGTTAAAATGACAACAATTTTTAAAGTAACACCATACCACCATTAATAGTCAATCATTTGTACACGGGGACGAATAATCAACTGCCATGTGACAATCATAAAAAATGCTCAAGGGTAAATTTCTCGGACAGCAATATCCACCATGCTATACAACATTTTTTTTCTCGGCCAGCAATATCCAATAAGCTAGACAACAATTTATAGATTGTTGTGTAGCGTTTATAATATTGTTAGATACGTGATGTCACTGTATTGTCATTTTAACACGAAACTAATTCTTTGATATTCAAGTTTATAATTTATAAACATATTTATATATAAATTACTATACATACTTAAAATTGAGTTGATTTCGATTTCTTCTCCGACATAATATACTGTTCAAGATTTTGGTTCCTATTACTTTTTTCGATGCTTCTCAAAATATTGAAATGTGTACATATATATATTGTCATGCATTGAATTTGGTTATTTAGCAAAAGAGAACATATTGAGTGTGAAAACTTATTATTTCAGTTTTCGTTTGATAATCTCAAATTGATGTGGAAAAACCACTCAAGTAGTGCATCACACGAGGTTAAACACAATGAAATGATTTGAAGCGAAAACAAACATAAATATTCTATAATCAAATGAAGAAGAGGCAACATAGACAGACCATAATTTTTGAGTCATTACACAAGCATTTACTTTTACTCTCACATAAAGGATAAATTCTATAAACCAACATATTATAGTATCATTAGTAAATACTTAGAACAAAGCTTATTCATCAAAAATATCTATATCCATCCTAACAAACCCTCCTACACAAAGCTCACATATATGTTTAGTAGGAGTAGTATTTACCATCTCTTTTACATGAAGTTCCATTTCGTTCTCTCCTTTCCAACACCTAATCATATCATACACATTAAATGTTAGATATTTCATTAAAAACTCATAACCCTTTGTAGTTGTGTAGTTACTGTACCTATATTATAATGATTAGCAACTGAGGGGTACATCAATATCTGTTTTGTCATTTCCAAAAGTATTTCATACTTCATGAACTGATTAAAGTATTATTAATAGAGATTGAATATCACCACACTTGAGAGAGAAAAGTTTCATAACATAGAAAGTTTTAATTTTAAGAGACAACAAAATAGAAATACTTTCTGTTGTTAAAAAACAGATGTACTAATATAAAGCTCTTTGATTCGCTACTACTACCAATTAAGAAGCACTATTTAAAACATAAAGAGAGTAAAAAGAGTTGGATAAATAAAGAATGCTGGTTTTTAATTACATGAATGAACTGCATAGCAGGTAGGACCAATCCAGATTTCTTGCACCTAAATAGTTTTCATTTACACATGTGTGCTTGGATTGCAAAAAACAACAGACAACAAAAAGGATAATTGTTACATGCTGCTGATTATGAATATTTGATTATCCAAGGATGAGAGCATCTAATGTTATACAGCTTCAACAAAACAATGTACAACAAGCTCAGGTAGCAGTTTGCCCCTCCCTCCTCAGCAAGTCCTGCAAACAAACGTTTTAGAACTTGTCATGTTTTGTTCAAGTCCAGATACAAGAAACAGCTTTGCAGTTTTATCAGCGTAAATGATGTTCGTTGAGAGCACCATGATCATGGTATAGCTAACTACGCAACTTCTATTAGACTTTTGAACCTGTGATATCTTTCTCAAAGACAACAATATCACACATGTTCTCATAAACAATCATTCTAACCCTTATGGATAGTTTAAGCCATGTCATAGCATCAGACAACATTAATCTTGTATATCTTGATTCCGATGACACTAATCAATCTATCATATGCAAAAAACTGAAACAGCAGCAGTGCAGGTCACCATGTAGCATTTGTGACCAATTCTCAGTGGTTTTGACAGTGAATGAATTGTTGGGTATTGAGGAGGAAAACAGGACAGTGTTGTCCTTCACGGATAAAACGGGAAGCATTATATAAAAACTAGGGATGTTAGAATACCATTTTGATAGCAGCGACTGACAGGCGTTGCCTTTCTTTCTTCTCATGTTGACACTCTGCACACCAGCTGGAGAAATCTTTTTGATATTTTCGGGATTCTCTAAATACAGAACTGTAGAGTAAAGATATCAGAACTAAGTATGAAATTGCAAGAGCTTTACCTTTACGAAATAATAATAAGCTGACCAGTTTAACCAAATATAAATATATAATGCTTTGATTCAGATCAAACAATTCCGGCAATAGGTGAAGGAAAGCTATCAACATCTCATAGTTAATAGTAGTTCAGGAGTTTTTTTTTTTTTTTTGCTTTGGAAAGTTATAGTGAACAGAATGTTAGCTTCGATCCCGGGATAAAAGTATTGCGTACTTTGAAGTCAAAGGCGCGTCAGACATAAGTGAAAGAGAACTGTAGCCTTACCTTCTACACCATAACACTAAGTTTATCCTCTTTCCTGATGTGGTGGCTCTAGCACCATGCCTATGACGGCCACAATGAAGAACAGCACGCCCCGGGACATGTGAATAGTCAAATATCTCCTACAAAACAGCCAAGACAAACACCTGCTGATGAAGCCTATTTTCAGTTATTACAATCAATCCAGACATGGAATTTTTTACCAATACCATCATCCTATGGAAGTTTTTTATGTTGAAACAGGTGTATTTTAGGAAGTTTTTTATGTTTACCAATAAGGAAGAAACTGCTGCTCGAGCAACTTACCTCAGACTGTGTTTCTGTATTTACATGTTTATCACATCGCACACCACGAAAAAAGAGTTCGCCCCCAGAGAATTGTCTACCCACACAGACATTCAAGGTCACTTCCGAGTCATCCACGTGGAAACCTGTAAATTCCAATTATACACAAATTAAAAACAGCTGAGGAGGGTGCTTTGTGATTACATTGGTAAGAACTTCACAAGGCAATTGCGCATAGGTAATTAAACAATGGTTTGTACTCCAAAAAGAAAGTCATTGTATCGATTTAGCATAATATAATTTCACTGGCAAGGAAATAATAATTACATTCAGGAATGATTAAACATACAAACCATAAAGATGTGAATCAAAAATAAACTTGGATACAATCACTAACCCAGGTCAACATCTCTATCGATCCCATATTCAAGGACAAAACCATGATGAGTATCAAGGTTTGATCCCCCAACCCCAGGAAAGAAAACTGCAACACATTTTTGAGAAGGCTGATTAGTATCAAACTGAGCACCAACAACGATAGATGTATACAGACTTGTGACCGAAAAGCTAACTCACCTTTTGATATAGGCCGTATAAAATCTACCATGAGCTTATCAAGCATGGTTTCCATGCCAAAATCATCAAGAACAACACCATATTTATTCATTGTATTGGGTCTCATGATTCTGAACTTTGTCTCGTGGACCCATTTCTCAAAATTTTCTACCTAAAAAAATTGAAACACTGTAAGAGAATATAAACACTAAACAAGTTGGCATAATAATGTTAAGATGCTGAACAATAGCTGAAATGTGGAAATCACCTCGGCCAACAACATTTCACAGAACCGTGGCTGCAGCATCTCAAATGTAAAAATTCCAGGAGAGGGTTCTGACATTATGTTTCTAAACGCCTGTTCAGTGTTCTCATTTATAGCCTTCAGGAATGAGGGCACAAAAAAGTTCGTCGGATGCATACTATAAAGCTCGAGGTGAAGGCGCTGAGAAGATAAAGATGGTGCAGTTATAGAACGTTTATCCTGGCATAGGATTTCAAATATACAGAAATGATACTAATACTACAGTATACTGTTAACATGTTCTTCCACTTTTCTATCAATTGACAGGCAGACATAGATTAGTTAATTCGTCCCATGAAGAAACAATTCTATCTTTCATTGTTTGAACATGCATGTCCTCCTACACCTGTTTCTTATCTCATTCAAATGAAAATAGTAGTAATACTCAATCATGTAAATCATCAATCATGAAAGTAAACACCCCCTAAGAGCCAACCATTTGCTTATCTAATTAACTGTGCTAAACAAGCTTTTTTCATGTAGCTGGCTTGTTTTCAGTGTTTGCTTGTTGAAACTTGAAAGCATATAGGTTCTCACTGTAAGCAATCATGCAAAATTTTAAGTCCTTAGCAAAATGCTGTTTCCTACACATCCGATTCAAACACTCCCACAATAGAGATTCAACAATATATATATGTATGACAAGTTAAATTTAGACTCCGCATGCATATACACAAATGAACACTGGCACCAACACTAAACGAGGGAGAATGGCGTCAGAGCATTACCCTCACTCGCTCGCTCTCGGGGTAATACCGGCGAAGAATCTCGCGCATGTAATTCACCTTCACATCGCGCGCCTGTTGCAGCAGATTCGGAGGGAGATACCTCTCCAGCGAGCTGAAGATCGAGGGGCTGAATTCGAGGTCCAAATCCTCGTAATTGTCCGGCCTGTGATCCGAATTGGGGTTCAGCCTCAGCCTGTGCGTCAGGTACGTCGGCGGCGCAGCGGAGGCGCCATTTTGCAGCACCTGAACAGTGGAGCCGCCGTTGGCGTGCGCAATTGCTTGATCGGGCCTCCCGTCGGGTGCCCCTGGTTTACGTGCACCGTCGAGAGACATCGAGGATCGATCAGCAAGTGTTTTCCACCGGATTTCTGGAAAATGTGTGGATTGGAAGGAGTAAGTTACGAGCTAGATCGACATTTCTGGAGCTAAGTTAGAGATTTTAGGGTTTTCGTGAGGTGATTGTGCAGGTGGTGTGGTGAAGGGGACGATGAGAGCTAGGGTTTGAGGTATAGTGCAAAATTCCGGGTTGTACGAATTTAATGTACACCCAAGGTACTGTTAAGATTTTACCTTTTTTTTTCCAGTGTGTAGGACCGTAGGAGTACTTTTTATTTTTATTAATAAATTAAATTATAATTATACTTATTTATAGTTTCATTAGTAGTGAGCATTCGGATTCGGGTAGGAATTTTTTTATATACCAAATCGATCTAAATATCCAACTTTCATAGAATATAAATTTAAATTGAATAAAATATAAATTCAAATCTCCATCCTTTTATAACTAAATTTAAATCGATTCCGGAAAAAAATGAAATTTAAATTATATGATCTGAAAATTTCAAATTTATTTAGGGTTTGAAAACTCATTATCCACACAATATTCAAACTTGTAACTATCCTTTTATCGATCTACTACATGTAACTATTTTCGGAAATCATTCCGTCTTCGGAAATAGGGTCTTCAACATATCCCTGACAATGATGACGAAGGCATGGAATGAAATGGAGACAACAAATAAAATACTTCCCCCGTCCCCCAAAATTCGTCACCATTTGATCCGGCACGGATTTTAAGAAATGCAATAGAAAGTGTCTTGAAAAAGTTAGTGGTATGTAGGTCCTACTTTTATATATTACTCCCTCCGTCCAGCAATAGCAGTCCCATTTCTAAAGGGCACGGATTTTAAGAAAGTTTTGGAATGTATAATAAATGGTGTGTTATATTGGAATTTGGGACCCACCTCAATGAAGCCCGCACATAATGAAAATTTTAATTTCAAGCTGCCAATATATTCATGGAAATAAATCAAAAACTGAATTTAAAAAGAACCCTCAAATTAAACAAAATGCCCAGCAGATTCCCATTCAATCTTGGTTTTGGAAATCGACTAAATTGCATTCATAATCTGGAGAAAAAACCAATAACAAAACCAATTTCTAATCAAATTCATAAGAAATCCACACTCTAATTCAAATCCGCTAGGAATCAATTTCGAAAGCCAAGATTAATCAAAACGATACCGAATTCAAATCCAAAAGTAAAACCCGCAGAGAGGCCATAAGAACAGATTTTTCAAGAGCAAATTTTGCAAAATTAACAGCCACTAACAATTACACTCGATGGAACAATTAATTCCACAACGCAAGATATGAATCAACGGGCAGGAAGAAGAGGAAGAGAGAGTGTGAGGCGGCGGCGGGCGATTAGGGTTTGATAGGAGGTGGTGGAGGCGGCGGAAAATAAGGAGGCGGTGGAGACGACAGGCGAGAAGGAGGCGGTGGAGACAACGCGAGAAAGAGGCGGTGGAGACGACGAGCGAGAAGGAGGCGGTGGTGGTGACAGAAGGAGGCGGTGGGCGAGAAGGAGCAATGGAGGCAATAGTGAATTAGGGTTTCGCGTAGGAAGAGGAGGGCAAGAGAATGAGACCGACAATGAGAGAGAGTGAGAGTGAAATTAGATGGGGGTGGGGGGGTGTTTTTTTTATGGCAATTGTGTAAATTAGTGAGAAGGGGGAGGGTAATTAAATTGTCCAAATATGGTAAGTAGAACCGGGACTCCTATTATCGGACGTCCCAAAACGGAAAAACGGGACTCCTACTGTTGGACGGAGGGAGTAGTTTTAAAATAAAATGTGAGTGAGAATGAGTTAGTGGAATGTGAGGTCCATTACTAAAAATGGTAAAAGTCAAAGGTGACAAATTTTCAAGGACGGAGGGAGTGCGATAAAATAATAACCCAATTTTGACTCTCTAAACACACTAAATACCATCTCTTTCTCAGTGACACATTTTTATTTTTATTTTATGTTCCATTCTAATTTTTACATTTATTAAAATAGAAACATTATTATCTCTCCACTCAACTCATACAATATTACAAACTTTATAATAGTCAGTGTCGGATGAGAAATGCTTTTCTTAGTGTGGGACAAAGGGAGCATATAAAATGTTACCTCCGTCCACAAACAATAGACAAAATTTTGAACGACACGAGTTTTAATGCGTAGTAATTGATAAAGTAAGAGAGAGGGAGGTAAAAAGTGATCGAAGTAGTGTTAGTGAAATGTGGAGTCCATATTTAGAATGATATGTATGGCTGGTGGAGTATTTCTGTAAGATTTTTCATTTAAAAATTGATCTAATTTTGGTGGACACTCCAAAAATGATAAAATTAGTCTATTTTTTTTACGAAGATAGTAAGTAAAGAATAGCAAGTTAGTATATGAATCCTTTCGGAACTAAACTCAAAATACTGTCTTGTTCTTATAGGACTGGCCAATTAATGAGTTTGGATCAAGGTTTATTATGTTTGTGTCATTATTGGGTCAGCCCAACATAAACACAACTAAACCTGATCCAAAACCATTTATATTGAAATTATCTCCCTTGCAATACAATTTTCTATTTGCACCCTACATCTATTTTTTATCAGAATTACAAATTGAAGTTTTTCTCTCTAAAGAAGTAATTTCAACAAATAAAAATATTTGTTCACAAGAAAAAAGTTGAAATAATAAAAGTCCGGCTACTCGCCCGACACATGAGTGACCATCACTACTGCGGTGACCGTGTGGATGATGATTTCACAAGAAAAAAGTTGAAATAATACAAGCTCGGCTACTCGCCCGCCACATGAGTGACCA
This sequence comes from Salvia hispanica, assembly GCF_023119035.1. Lineage (NCBI taxonomy): Eukaryota > Viridiplantae > Streptophyta > Magnoliopsida > Lamiales > Lamiaceae > Salvia > Salvia hispanica. The sequence continues at coordinate 36,986,213 of NC_062967.1, forward strand.
TCACCGGAGTGGACACCGTGTGGATGACGATAGTCGTTTTCCATTCCGCACCAATCTAGCCTCACCGAGATGGACCTGAGTCATGCTTGCAAAGCTCTAAATATCTAATTAGTAGAAGTATGTAAATATTGGGAGTTTGGGCAAAAATATTAGGCGAGGGATAGCAACGTAATTTTCAAAGCAACCTGTGAACAGTGACGTTCAACGACCTAGTGGGTTGGTAGATCCGCCGCAGCCTTATTCTCCAATTACAGCTCTTTCCGCCAAAGGGCGGACTCTACAACGTAAAGAAGAAAACAATTCACTCCCCATTTATTAATTAATCACATTAAATTACTCTTAATAATAAGCCCTCGCTCTCTTCCAAATTCTCACTCTCTCCATTTCTCTCTCTCTCTGCCTCTCTCTAACTTGCCGAAAACACGAGTCATGGCTTGCTCCAGTTTTGTGAAATTGAACGCCGCCGCCTCATCGTGGATCGGCGGCCACCAGTCCGTCAACTCGCGCTCAGGATCGGCGCCGAGGTTCTCCAACCGCCGCCTTTCAGTCGTCCGCGCCGGATCGTACACCGATGAGCTCGTCAAAACAGCTGTAAGCGATTCCTCTACCTGCTATTAGCGTTTGATTAATCAATTGAAGTGATGAATTATAGCTGTGGCGGTGTTTTTCTGCATATGAAGTTTTTAATCCGTTAGTGATGTAGGAAACACGCAGAAAATGTATATATGCTTATGTTTTGTGTTCTTAAGTTTTTAATTCTGTCTTAGATAGTTAGATCCAAGGATTATACTGTATTAGCTCCTTTTTGTGGTCATGTTTTAGGAATTATTGAGATATATGATCTGCTGTGTTTTAATTGATTTTCCCTAGATTACTGCTTGATGTATTTTTGTTTGAGAGTTTATCGGAGAATTCGAGATCTGCCGTTGCTGAAATTTGCTAAACATGATCAAGTTATTTTACAATAAAATGCAATTTTTTAATACTATGATTGTCATGATTCACGCTGTTGCACTACGCTATGACTGCTAATAAAGTATAGTTGACTGCAATAGTTGATTATTTTAATATTTTAATATTCTAATATTCTTCCTTTTTTATAATATTATTATTACTACTATTATTTTTATAAAAAGCGGGTAGATGAGGTATGGTCACGTGCTTGCACTACTCATTTGGTTGGTGAGTGTTAGTATGATTCACTAGGCTTGTAGAAGGCGCTGGTAGTAAGCCTGGTGTGTTTGCAACTGTATGTCTGTGCATTCTAGCCGCCTTATATATATTCCATTTGAGAATTATATAATTCATTTTAATTGCGGGGTAAAAACACTATGCACTCTACTAGCAATATTTCCTCACTTGCATTTTGCATATTTAAAAGATGGAAGTTGGAATTGTTCCATAGTTTATGCGGGCTAATGTATATTGGCGGATAGAATGTTTGAAGAAGACACTATGTGATACTATGTACATATTTGTGGTTTATAATATTAAAATAACAGTACAATATTCTATTCTATGTTGGAACAGAAATCAATTGCATCACCAGGACATGGTATCCTTGCAATAGACGAATCAAACGCTACATGCGGTAAGAGGTTGGCGTCCATTGGACTTGACAACACCGAGACGAACAGGCAGGCCTACAGGCAACTCCTTCTGACGACCCCTGGGTTGGGTGATTATATTTCTGGTGCTATTCTCTTTGAAGAGACACTTTACCAGTCGACCACAGATGGAAAGAAGTTTGTGGACTGTTTACGTGATGGGAATATTGTTCCTGGTATTAAAGTTGATAAGGTGAGGATTAGGGTAAAGTTAATTTCATTTCAAGGTTTACTATGCTAATGCTACTCAAATTTTGATCATCCTCATCCGTCATCGACTATAATCATATATCCTTGACTTCCTACACTTATGAGTCCCTGACTTCAATCTAGAATCATGTTATATATTTTCTTCTTACTTAGTTTTTTGGTTCCATTTTGGCAGGGTTTGGTTCCATTGCCAGGATCAAACAATGAATCTTGGTGCCAGGGATTAGACGGACTGGCTTCCAGATCTGCTGAATACTATAAGCAAGGAGCTCGTTTTGCTAAATGGTTTGCTATTTTACAAAAGCTATTTTCTTTCATATATCAAGTGTAACCTTTGACTGACTCAATCACGATACTGCCTTTCTGTGTATTTTAGGAGAACTGTTGTAAGCATTCCTTGTGGTCCTTCTGCTTTAGCTGTTAAAGAAGCAGCTTGGGGTCTTGCTCGTTATGCTGCCATTTCGCAGGTACTACTTTAGATCTCATCGCCTTCCACCCCTTCCTTATCTGACAATTTTCTCATCTTGCTTCTGTACTCTTACAAGTTGTGTATTAAACTTGTTTGTTCATGTTCTAATTTAGGATAACGGGCTCGTGCCTATTGTGGAGCCTGAAATTCTCCTTGACGGAGACCACCCAATCGAGCGGACTCTTGAAGTGGCCGAGAAAGTGTGGGCCGAGGTTTTCTACTACCTAGCTGAGAACAATGTTGTATTCGAAGGGATCCTGCTTAAACCAAGCATGGTAACACCAGGAGCTGAACACAAGCAGAAGTCTTCTCCAGAAACCATTGCCAACCACACTCTCACCATGCTCAGAAGAAGAGTACCCCCTGCCGTCCCAGGAATAATGGTACTTCACATATTTAACGTATAATTCAAAATCGTTCTTCGTCTCTGAGGACTCTGCTTGATCTCCTTGTTTTCTGCTTAGTTCTTGTCAGGAGGGCAATCCGAAGTTGAGGCGACACTGAACCTCAACGCGATGAACCAGAGCCCCAACCCGTGGCACGTGTCCTTCTCGTACGCACGGGCACTGCAGAACTCCGTGCTGAAGGCGTGGCAAGGTCGTCCAGAGAACGTAGAAGCTGCGCAGAAAGCGCTCCTGGTGCGCGCGAAGGCCAACTCCTTGGCACAGCTCGGGAAGTACTCGGCCGAGGGAGAGAACGAGGAAGCTAAGAAGGGAATGTTCGTGAAGGGATACACTTACTAAGGCAGGCAAGAGGGCTCCTTTCTACAGTAGTTTGGGACTTGAGATTGTTGTTGTTATCTTCCGGTGTTGCATTTTGTTCGAGGTGTCGAGGACATGAAAACTTTTTTTTTTTTAAACTCAAAATTCCCCCCTTTGTTGCTCTAAATATAGTGCTTTGAATAATACCAGAAATAAGTCGGGTGACAGAATTCTAATTTTAACCTGATTTAGGGTGGAGTCAGTTATGGCGGTCAAATGTACCATTTTTTTTCGTGAATGTCAAAAGTGGTTGCTAGCGAAGCTTGTCAAGCGCCTGCAGTTTTACGATACCTTATTCTCGTCATGTTTTATTTAAGTGCGTGCAGTTTTACAATACATTATTCTCGTACGGAGTGTGTTGTGACCATGTTGACAACCTGTTGATAACGCTGAAAAGACGCAAGAAAGATCACACACAGTCTTGCATATATTGTGGGATCTTGTAGATATTGCAGAGCCCCAGCTGCTGTGTCTTTCTCCGCTAGCTTCTTGTTGTTCAAGGCTGCCTCGTTATCTCTGTTCCTTTGACTCCAACTGTCGACCGAAATCGGTTGTTCTTTTGCTGCTTGGTTTTGTAGAGCCAACCACAGACGCTTGCTCGTATCAACGTTTGTAGCTGACTCTCAGAGTTGTCACCTTTAGAACTACTCTATGTTGTGTAATAAAGCATCATTTGATGTTGTGTTTTGAAATTCCATGTATTATTACCTTAGTAGTAGTATATGAATTTATATGATGATATTCTCAAATCTTCTATGAACCGTTGTCATTTTAGCAAGTGACGAAGCTAGAAAGGGGCATGGGGACGTAAGGCTCTCAATAATTTCAATGCTTTCTATATGTGTATTGAAATCATGTAAAAATAACATAAAAAATGAGTGGCACAATTGGTTTAGGTTGGAGTCTTGCTTTCCATAGGTTTATCGAACGATTACTTCTAAAAGCCTTTATTCTAGTTTAAATCATTAATAGTAGCATTATAACTAACGAAAAAAATAAATTTATTATACAGTTTATTTAATATTGCGACATCTAGTACTAGTCGTAAGAAATACTATTATTAATAGCAGTTATCGATTCTCATTTTGGTTGAGCTAAACTTCATCAGAAAATTAGCAGATTTTTTTTTTTGCAAAAGTGGGCCATGATGGAGTCCTCCCATTCTCTTTTGATGGGCTTGACAGCCCACTTAGATTTTAGACGAATCAAATTAATGTAATTTTATTATCTAATTATTTTATCTCTGCATTTGATCGTAATATATCTGCATGTGAGCATAACTCAACATTACTGTAAATTGCCAATAGGTTATTACAACTGAAAGAGTTCAAGATTCAAATAAAATACTAAAATGGATTAAATTGTTCTCGAAATGCGACGTTGATCTTGCTGTCGGAATCATGCAATTGATTAGGTAAAATTATTTTGAGAGAAATCGAATATGACTACAAAAATTCAAGACAGCTTGGGAAGGTATGCTCGTCCTTGTCTAAAAGATACCCATTCTTGTCTTTTTCTACTATTCAACTATTGTTTTTATTTTCAACTTTTTTATGCATTATTAGCAAACCATGTACGGGTTTTGGCACCCGAAAAAAACTTGTTAGGATATTCGAGCCCGACCAAATAGACATTCCTAAATGCAGGTGCTCGGGCTGGGGTCGGGTGTAGGCTAAATTGAAAGCTCCGGTTCGAGTAGGGTACCTGAGCCCTATCCAACCGAATAGACACCCCTTATCATTCATATACTACTTTGTTAGGATTACATTGATAAAATAGTACTATTATTGATGTTGAATAAAGTCATAAACATAACATCACTCTAATTAAAAAAATGTGAGACACGAGTCCTTGTTTAGATACTGTGTGTATGTTGGGATGTTTGCCACCATAGTAGTGTCTTACTCACATAGCTAGTGAGGGCTTCTTGTACAAAATTGCTAGTTTTGGTAGTTTTGAGAGGTGGAATCGTAATTAAAGGATTCAAGCTTTTCTTGTTACAGTCCAAAATTATTGATTTTGCCGACTTCACATATTATATATTTATTTTTATATCAACCGTGAGCACTACCACCGGTCCTCCGGCCACCATAGTCATCTCCTCCTTTTGGATTGCACCCCTTGCGAGAAAATCCCCTAACGTTGATCATAGCCATTATTTATATGGAATATCTTTCTATTCATCAGGTATAAAAATCACAACAACCACTTCATAACACCACAATTTCTCTCTCGCGCTTCATCCATGTCCAGTCGTCGCTTGCTTCCAGTTGATAGTGTCGCTTCATTTTGATCATAACAATCAACACGCAAGTCAAATATCAAAGCGACATTTTTCGATTCTCAGTTCGATTTTGGTTCCAGTTCGACATGAAATCATGGTCAAAGTCCGGAACCACCTACCAATGGTCCAAGTATAGGATAATCCCTAATTTTAGGGACCACATTTTTCAGTTGAAATGACACTATGAGGACCCCTCTCCCTTTATAATTATTTATATGTTTGGAGGTGTGAAATGTAATTTGTGGTCGGGGATAGGACAACCCTAATTTTCTTTTAACTATTCCAAATTTCCAATACAACTTGACCTTGGATCTTAGATTTGTGATTCCCATAATATTATAAAGTGGTCAAAATCTTATGAATCAGGAGACCATTAAAAATGGGATTAAATAAGTAGATTAAATATCATGAGTTTTAAATTCCACCAAACACATATAGACCAAGTTATTCATAGTGCAAAACGATAATGAGTAGTTAATATATTCCTCAAAAAGGAAAAAAAAAGGACTTATACATAAAAAGTATTCAAAATGCAGTTAGTACCAATTGATTTTTTTTCCCCTACTTATATATATATATATATATATATATATCTATTGTCCTTTAATTCTAACATAATGTTCAAGATTGGACATGCAATTAACTTTGTACATGTGATTAGATGTATGTTTTTATTAGGAAATTGATTAGATGTGTGTGGAATCTAACTTCTGCCATTTTGCTATTAACAATAAACATTTTCGAAGACAACTATCCTATCGACATATGTATAGTCGTTAGTCACTACTTTATATGGTCAACCATCTCTATCTTTAATCACATGGGATCAAATTTTTTTCCCAAAATATTGAATTCTATTCTTTTTTCCAAAGATACATGCCTGTTATTTACAGAAGTGGAAAAATATTTTAATTTAAATTATATGATAATATTCGGATTTATGACCTTCTTGTAGTTCTATATTCGCAAAAAAATTATACTGCCTCCAATTTTTATTAAAGGTATTTAAAAATTTATATCTTGATATAATTAATCATTTTGACTATTCTATTGTACCTCTATATTGGTGAATCATTTTGAGAGCTTACTTAATCAATTTGTTCACGAAGAATGTTCAATCATACACTCTCCAATTTAGTTTTTTGGTAGATACCAATAAATAGTGTGCCCCATTCATAACGTATGGGTGTACAAATACACATATGATCATTCTTTATTGAAATTGTACAATTATTGTACCATATATAATTTGTCAAACGTAGAGAAAATATTCCAAAGTAGGTGCAGTTCATTAAATGAAAAACAGAAAATAGGACAGTACCATAATAGGTCGTATATATGTTAATTATTCCCATCATTTATGAAGGTATAGAATTACAATGATTTCTTGAATAAATTGTCACATGAATTGTCCATTATAGAATTAATTATGTTGCATCTCACAAGCATTTTCATACTTCAATAAATATTTATAGGGCCCAACTATTTAGAAAATGAGAGATTTCGATTTTGGATTAAATTGTACTACTACATTTTCTAATATTGAGATTCGTTTCGCATCTCTCTCAGAATATGAGATCGCACAACATGCATTTAAAAATTTTCATTATAGGGATTTTTTTTGCATTCTTCCCCTTTCTTATTCTTAAAATACGTGAAGTGACCAAGTTGCCTCTTGCCATATCTTCTCTTATTCCATCACATGAACACAAGAGTTCTTTCTCTTTCTCTCTCGTTCTTTTCATTTTCTTTCTTTGTTGCAGTAGAGGGGATGAAATTCGGTCCAATTGTTGATTGGAGCAACAAAGAGAGAAGAAGAAAAGAACGAGAGAGAGAAAGAACTCTTGCGTTCATACGTAAAGAATAACAGAAGATAAGGCAAATAGCAGTTTGGCTAGTTCATGTATTTTGTGAGAAAAGAAATAAGAAAAAAAAGAGAAAAAATTTATCTAAAATAACAAATTTGGCTTATCTCAATCTCATATTCTGAAAAATGTGCGAATTGAATTCAAAATACTGAAAGACCGACCAGTTTATTCAAAAAAACTGAAATCTCTCTTATAAAATAAGTTGAATATAATTATAATTAGATGACATTAATTTTGATGTAGTATAACAGAAGAGTGAGTGTTTTCAATATTATTAGGTGGACATATATGATCAGATTAATGTTGAGATAATGTTAGGTAGAAGTACTCTTGACCCTTAGACTTCAGAATTAATATCGAAACAAATTAAATCGAACCACTCCTACTCACATCCTATAAAAATAATCATATGATAGTATTCGGTTCCTCAAAATTAAATTGACTCGAGGTCGATTTATCATTTGGAGAAAAATTTAAAAGGGCAAAATAGTCATTGTACACTAGCATGGTACAATTTGGGGGCAGAAATTAAATGATTAAATCATTTTCCCCTGAAATCATCGAAATGTCTCCACCGTCGTCTCCACAAAACCAGAGACCCCTCAAACATTTTTTAATTAATTCTCTGCAACTATAAATTAACAACCCCAAATGTTCAAACAACGATTCTCTCTCCTTTCTCTCTCTCTCTCTCTCTCTCTCAATTTGGTTTGACCATCAACGCCACCCTGCCGCCATTGAAACACATACAAAAAAGCTCGAGCTCGCACTTTTCCTCTCCTTCTCTCCGAGACTAAGCAATTCGCCAATTCCACAATTTTCTTCCTGATCTCGTATGTTTATTAAACTAATTTGTAATCCAATCACACACACGCGCACACGAGCGGCGGTGTTGAAGTGAGAGTCGCCTTTTTCCGTAAAAGCGAGCACCTTTTCCTTTCTCTCAAATCGATAAACAGTCTATCCATCTGGAATTTCTGATTGGACGGCTCGGATTCCTCCCTGTCTAATCGTGCAGCTGCGATCGCCTCCCAGCCTTCCACTTACGTGAGTAAGAAGGATACAGTAATGCATAAACATTTGATGCGCTTTCTCTCACCAAATCATTTTTTCGCATCATTAATCACTGCATCTAATCATTTCTGCACGCAATCATTGTTTTCGTTATGCATAATTTTCATATTTTCAGCTAAAAATTGAAGATTCATCTTTCTGTTTCTATTCGTGGAGCTGCTTCTCAATCTCGCCGGACGTGACATTCCGGTTTTTTGGTTGATTTGGCGGTGGTTATTTTTGCAATTTTGATTGAGTTTCAGTAAAAATTTGAGCTTCGAGAGTTTTAGATCGGTGTGCTATATTTGGAGATTTGTTGGTGGTTTTGTGTTTTCCTTTTTTCATTTAACTTGCATGCAGTAAAGTGCTTTACCAAATCAATGTTGGGGATTGTTTGCTTGAGTTTGATAGCGACATCATCAATTTTGATTATTAATAAATAAAATACTATATTTATAAAGGGTACAATAATGATGTTGAAAAGTTGGTTTGTTTTGTACAGATAGACTGTTACTGTACTGTGATCCACGCTTTACTGTTTATGGGTTGCAAATGGAATTTAGGGGCTGTTTTTCATGGCTGTTTAAATTGAGATGATTATTTTTGTTGAAGATTGAGACCAACTCTTTTTTTCTGAGCCTCTGAGTAACTTGCTTGGTTCTCATCTTTTCCAGAGAGACTTGTTCCTTACTGTAGTGTATACTAGATCATTTTTATAGAAACGTTTAATTATAGTTTCATTAGTGGTTATACAGAGACTTATACAAATAAAAGTAGTGGTCAAACTTGATAGATGCAAAGTCTGCAAAGCTAGTTGAGTTGCTTAATGGTTCAAATTTTGAATGATTTGGAAAGAAAGGCTGCAAATCCTAGCGAATGGACTTTGCTGTATGGCTCATTGCATATATTTCATTTGGCATATAAAGGTGCTTTTTTGTGTAGTTCTAGACCACTCAACATTGCACAAATGGTGAGAGGTCTGATTCTAAATTGTAATTTGTGATATAATGTTGAACTTTCAGATTTGGCTGTTGGCATCTTGCTATAGTTTGAATTGACCTGCTCCAGAATGGAATCCGATGTCACCTTTTTATTTAGATAAAAATTGATTGGATTAGTTTTAGTTGTTTAGTGGCTGTCTGATGTGTTAAATTCTTTTCTCTTCTTGAGCATCTTAGCATATGCCATTCAGTGGAAACTTTTGATACCACAGTTTATTCGTGCAATTTCTACGTTCTTCTCTTTGTCAAATTCTAAAGTACTCCAGGGATTGAGCTTGAACACCATAGGCCTCGGACATGTGTGTTGTAACTTTCTTGATTTAGCTTTTTTACATTGAGGTACCGCAAGATACTTAAAAAAGAGAGCAAATCAACAATTCAGGATAGGAATACATGAGGTGGCATAGAACGCCCAGTTCCATTCATCAGTTCATCTCTTGAAAAATATTCTGATACCTTTTCTGTATTAAGGAATATCAAGAGAGTAATTTTTCTTCATGGTTTGTCTATCCTGTGCTGCAGTAGGGGCTCTGAGTACTTGCTATTTGGTATGGAAGTGAACAATCAGAGGAGAGGTAAGCGGAAGGATCTTGTCAGCCATCAAAACGGTGGCATGAGCATATCGGTCATTGAAGATGAGCTTGATCCATGGACCGCGTGGGCTTACAAGCCTCGTACTATTACCCTTTTACTTATTGGCGCATGCTTTCTTGTGTAAGTTAATCATCTCAGTTTGTATTTCGTAATTCTGACTGAACATTGATATAAATAGTGGCATGAAATATCAGAGCCTTCCATATTTTTATTTCTTCATATAAATTGCTTTTGTTTATTAGCTTTTCTAATTCTGAAGTATCAGTATCCTGATCTTGGTATTTGAAAATGCTGTGCAGATGGGTAAGTGGAGCGCTTGACCCTGAAAGTAGCTCGGAAGGAGATTCTATAATGTCTGTGAAAAGGTGTGTTGTACAAAACTTCATTATAGTGCATGCAGGATGTTCCTTTGTTTCTCTTTTCGGGTTCTTAAAAACTTCTTCTTGCTGCTTTGATAGGGGTGTGTGGGCAATGATCGCTGTGTATCTCGCTTATAGCTTGCTACAAGCTCCTTCCACGTGAGTTTTAATGTATATATACTGGAATTTCACGTGTTCTTATTCTGTACTTAGATTCAATATCATGGTGTTAGGTAGATTACTAATAGTTTCTCCATTTTCCAACTGTTTGCTTAACTTTGGGTGGATCCCAAATATTTGTAGCATTTGTACATGGTGCATATTTGTTTATTTGTCTCTGTTTTATTTTATTTCAAACTCTTAAATCTTTTTAAATTTTCTTTCCTTTTTGTCAGAGTGCTAATCCGACCACATCCTGCAATTTGGCGTCTTGTTCATGGAATGGCTGTTATTTACCTTGTTGCTTTAACATTTTTACTGTTCCAGGTCAGTGATTATGCAGCCATTTAGATTTTTTTGCCTATTTTAGCTTGAGATTGTGAATTTTTAGACTAATTTTGGGATTTGACTCAAGCTCACTTCTCATACGAATTATGTATAGCATTTAACAGCTGTTTTAGTAAATTCTGATGAATAAACTTATTCCTTTCCTCCAGAGGCGTGATGACGCCAGGCAATTCATGAAATTCCTGCACCCTGATCTTGGTGTTGGTAAAGACCTGATCCAATTCATGTTTTGATTGTCGGAATATATTTTCGTCACCCTTGTTATTATTCAGCAACAGTATTAATTCTAAGCAATTCCTTTGTGTAGAACTTCCGGAAAGATCATATGGTGTCGACTGCAGAATTTATGTCCCTGAAAATCCAGCAAGCAGGTTTAAGAATGTTTATGTATGTTATCTTTATTCTTCTCAAACAATTCTCTCTCTATTGTGACTTCAACTACTAAATGTGCTCTGAAGCTAGACTCATGTGTTCTATTTGTTTCTAGGACACACTTTTTGACGTATTCGTTGTGGCTCATATCCTTGGGTGGTGGGGAAAAGCTATAATGATTCGCAATCAGCCTCTTTTGTGGGTACTTTCAATTGGGTTTGAGTCACTGGAGGTCATATTTACAATTCTTCCTTTTTTCTACTTATCTTCATCAAGTTGAATGCATGTGCCTCTCTTTTCCCCTAATTTCTGAAGTGATTTAATGGTTTTTTCAGCTAACCTTTCGCCACATGTTGCCAAATTTCAATGAATGCTGGTGGGACAGCATTATTCTTGATATATTAATCTGCAATTGGTTTGGTATGGATCGAGTTTTTCTTTCAATTGCAAGATTATTGTTGTGTCCTTTCTCACTGTTAACACCATAATAGTGGCTGGCCTAACAAATTTCTTCCTACCCCTAAACTTCCATCATGCTCTTTACAAAACCCTCAGATCTTAAATGTTTCATTGTCGACTGTCGAACCTCCGTCATGCCGACTTTTTTTATTTCTAACAGGTATTTGGGCCGGCATGCGTACTGTTCGTTACTTTGATGGCAAAACTTACGAGTGGGTTGGTATAAGCAGGCAGCCAAACATCATTAGCAAAGTAAGTTTGTTTGCAATATGTTCTTGTGAACTTAGTTCCATTTTCTATAATTTGCTATGAGGCATGTTCTATATCACTGTTTTAGTTCTATTAATAATATCTAATCCAGTTCCAGATTTATATACATTATATTATTCATATTTGGCTTAGGCAGTAATGTTTTAGGCCAGAGCAGAATTAGCATCTGCCACTGAAACTCATGCAAAATTTAAGTGGATATTTCTCACTAGCCAAAATGGGCATGCTTGCATCCAGTTAGAGAACTTTCTACTTTCTTTCTCTAGAAAGTAGACGCCCTTGATTTACTTATGGGAACTGTGGCTACAAGAGTAATATAACATATTCGTTTTCTCAGGTGAAAAGAACACTTGGCCAATTTACGCCTGCCATGTGGGATAAAGATGAATGGCATCCTTTTCTTGGTCCAATCCGATTCTTACAAGTTCTCAGTCTTTGCATTGTTTTCTTGACTGTGGAACTCAATACCTTCTTTCTGAAGTTCTGTCTCTGGATTCCTCCCCAAAACCCCCTTATTATATATAGGCTGGTTTTCTGGTGGCTCATCGCAATACCAACAATTCGTGAATATAATAACTACTTACAAGACAGGTAGCTCCTCTTTCTTTGAACATTTTGACTGCATAGAGCAATCTTTTTTGGTTTTTGTCACATTTTTGCCTGATTTCTCTACTTCATAGAAAACCTGCAAAAAAAGTTGGAGCCTTTTGCTGGCTTTCCCTTGCTATCTGCATTATAGAGCTTCTCATCTGTATCAAGTTTGGACATGGTTCGGTTTTCTATTCTAATTGTACTTCACTAGCATTTTCGTTTCGAGTTAAACTTTTCTCTCACTACATGCTATGTAAAACCCTTGCAGGCCTATTTCCTCTTGCCATGCCTACATGGTTGGTTATATTTTGGAGTCTAGTCGGACTTGGACTCTTGATATTCTTGGCTGTGTGGTCATGGCATCTACATCAATCTATGAAGAGAAAGAGGCAATAGGTTAGCTCATTTTCAGTTTCTCGTTGTTCATTGAAGGAAATCTTTATTTTTTCTTCTTTTTTTCTCCTTTCATTAGTCACCCTTGTTGTAAATATACTTCTATAGCTGCAATCGTATTCTCTTCTAGGTTATATCTCTAGGTGATCTTATGTAGATTGTAGACAACCTTAATTCTTTTTACTTCAGGCTCGGCCAAATGTGAAATTTTGTTCACTTAAACGTTCCAATAAAAAAAATTCTCTTGTAAGAATCCATATGCTGTTCGAAAATATTTTAGTTATAATATGAATTTGTGTTTTCTGCTCTATTAAAAGCAGCAGAAAAACAAGTTGTTGTCTAGTAGTCTTTGACGAATCTGGTGTTTCCATCTTAGATAACGCAAAACCTACAGAACCTAAGCAAGCTTGGTATTTGAGTCCCTTTATCAGGACAATTATCAGAATTGTAGGAGTATGTAACTCCTATTCAGTCCTAGTCATATTTCATGAATAGAAACAAATACTTTCTTAGTTTGATATATTCAGATGGTGGGGAGTGATCAATTGCTAACTCGTCATTTAATTGCTAATATCTAATGGCTATTATTGAATTGTAGTTAACAATTAAGCATTGAGTTAGCAATATAACACTCCCCTTCGGATGGTTACATTTACCAACTTTTCTAACACTTTTGCTTCGTTTTCTCCCCTCGTTCTCATCAAACTTTCGTTCTGTACTCGTGATGTTCTCGTATCATTGTACTACTCTGTTCTTCATGCCTTTACTAGTGAGTAGACATGCATGTGCTAATTTTTTTTATTATGATATTTGATAGTGATCATCAATACAGCAATGAATTACTAATTATCTGTGATCCTTCCTGTACAATTATCTTACAAACACACACACACACACACACACGCACACCTACTATTCAAAAATATTTGCTTATAATAGTTTCATGATTCTTGAGCTGTGTCTGCTTCGCTGCTTGCCCCCAGAAAACACGAGTCTCAGCACTGGCACACTACAACTTATTTGCACACAGTTTTCGTTCCGATTTTCCTCACCAGGTGGGAATACGACACGTTTTAGGTTTATGCTTCTTGACATATATTGACTCATGATCCTGGTGATGGTACTGTATTTTCTTTAAAAACAACTGTTATGATTTCTCATGAAGGGAAGAGTTTAGCACCGTGTTTCTTCTCCCTCCATGTTGTCCTCCCCCTTATGATTTCTTCATTTTTGCTCTCCCCCTTTGTCTGAAGCAGATGAGTGTAACTGAGTAGCTTTTGGTTTATGGCTCCTAACAATCCATTTCCTTGAAGGATTTGTGAGGAAACTGTGTGCCCGTTGAGACCGATGTTCTCGTTGAATTGAGGCTCACACAAAGACTGAACCACATCCGAACTCCCACATTCTTTTCTGTATTCTAGGATTATGTCTGAAAGCTGATGCTTCTCCAAGAACTCATCTGGGATTGTCTGATCAAATTGAAAGAGTTAAGAGTTTTATGAGGATTGTAACCGGGCATAACTAGAGCGAGCTTGCACGTTTTTCGAGCTTTACCTCGAGCATCCATCGGAGGTACTTGACGTTGTTAACATGCTGGTTCATGTCCAGATCACTTCTCTTTGGCTGCAGGAAAGAACATGAGTTCAGTTGCTACACTTGTTTGTTAAGGTGTAAAGTTGAAAGATACCTTCAAGTTTGAGCGCACGTAGCGTGCTTTGTCGTCAAGTTTCTCGATCTTTTCTGGGCTCTCTTCCTCTATGGTGTACTTCTCGATGAACCATGGCGCGATCTCGTCCCTCACCTCATCCGGCATCTTCGAAAGACGCCTCGTCTCCTTGTTCATCATCACCCACGTACTGTTGTTCCACCACACATCATATATTAGTATTCATCGAAACAGATCGATACAGACGCCTTGTCTGCTCATTCATCATACCTTGTTGCTCGTACGAATACGATGCCGGTGGCTTGGCTTCTCAGAAGCCAATCTCTCCTCATCCCGTTCTTCCCCGATGCTCCAACCCATGTGTCAATCTCCATCACCTCTCCCCTGTTTTACGCACACACACTCTATCATCACTGACTGTCTGATGGAATGACGATCTCATGACTGTAACCTAGAGAACTACTAGAGTGACGATTTCATGACTGGAATCGAGATCGAGAGATTACCAGATTGGGAAATGATCAACTTGAACTTGCATTCTTGAAACAACCCAAATGAGGTTATTCCTCATCATTCCATGAGTAGCTCCAAATCCATCGCTCAACAGTCCTGACATCCACACATGATTCAGCGCCGTTTCCTACACCAAAAACATAAGCATTCAGACACATCTCCTCTTTCCTCAAAAACATCGAAAAAGACATAGGAATCTCCAAAAAAACCCAACCATCACAATCACAATCACCTGAAGCAAGTTCAAAAGGCTCTCAATGGTGGCAGTTTTATCTGCCCCAACTTCATAAGATCGAATCACCACCGTCTGCCTGTACCCAAATCCCTCATCCACGATCTCGCCATGCCTATACGGATCCACCATCTGTTTCCTCCTCGGAATATTCTGCCGGAGATGCTCCTCCAACACATCCTCATCCACTCCACCGGTACAAGGCATAGGCATCGCATGATCCTGCCTCAACAACCCCATCTTCGCGGCCGCAAGGCTCTTGCTCCCGTTCACCTTCATGCAGTTGAGCTTCTGCTTGCTCGGCTCTCTGCCTCCGCCTATGTAGACGGCGGTTACGGTCATAATTACATGCCGCAGAACACAAGCCATTTGTTCTGTTTTGCTACAAACAGTGGAAAATGTTGTGGAAAATTTAGTTTCCTTGTTTAGTATGATGGTTATATATGTTGTTGGGCGGATAAGCCTAAAAAATTTAATTATTTTATTAATTAAATACAAAGGAAACGAGAAATAGAGCTTTGTTCTATAATATGGTTGTTTTCGAAGGTGTTTATGTGTCAGTTGATTTATGTTTTTTTGTGGAGCTTTGGCGTCTGTACTTAGCACTAATCGTCAGTGTTGAAATGGACATTCCAATATTCGATTTAATTAATCATTTGCTCTCTCTCTGTTTCTCCTCTAACTTTAGTCATAGAATTCCATCATATGTGTTTTTTCTTTATAAACAAAATGTGTTGTGTTTTTATTAAGCGAAATTTCCATTGATGTTCTTAATGGCCATATATAATTGTGAATATTTGAGGTTAATAGAAAAAAATGATTGTTGGAACTTGGAATCATGTGTGATTATGTTATATTTTTGGAAACCTACTCGAGTTAAATTTCTCAGAACCATCAGTCAATGCTGAATTTTTACTACTATTGTGGCAATATTTGGTGATGTGGATAGCTGTTATTCTAAGGTTAAAGATACTATTGGGCAAGATAAATTATGGAATCCACCAAGTTTACATTTAAAAATGATTCAGATTCCATAGTAATTTCCTTCAACTTTTTGACATTTTCTTGTTCTTCACTCTGACTAATTCCATTAAACCTCCTATTTTCATTTTTCAACAACCACAACACTCATCTAGAAGTTCCTACTCAATTAGTGTACAATTTTAGTCTTTAAGTAGCGAGGTATAGAGTTCAAACCCCACTGTTTTTCTTCCCCGAGGTAAAACATGAGCCGATTATGAGGGCGGGGGTGAGAATTTTGCTATATTTGACATTTATTTGAGAAGAATGTGTGATTTAACCTTAAGAATTGGGGATTTTAGTGTATAAATTGAAGAGAATTACACTCAGATTTCATGAGTTATAACACAAGCTATAACTATTTGAAAGACTTGCAAAAATCTTGAATTTTGGTCAAATTATGGTTCGCCCGACAACTTTGAAAACCGAGTATAAAAACCATGAATTCACAGTACATTTTTGCTCAACTTTCCTATGGTCAAATATGTAGTTTTCTATTAGTAATTGATGGCGTGATTGAGTTATGAGTCGGAGTATGTGCTTTGTGAAAATGGGTAAAATTCGCAGCTGATCTCGTCCATATAAAATTTTTCAGATAACAAATCAAATACAAACTGAAATTAGAGATGTGGGAAGATTGAGAAAATGTTAAAATTCATGATTTTTACAACCAATTTTTAAAGTTACGAGACTAATCAGATCTTGAACAAAATTTATGATTTTTTTAATTTGTTTTTTTATAATAATTATTTTTTTAAAAGTGAAAATAATACTATATACTATATCATTGCTTTTTATTTAATGAAAAGCCCAATAGTCAGCCCATTAATGTATTTTATCGATTTTATTAAACAAAGCATATTGAATCCGGATCCGTGTTAATTGACCCATTTTATCGGCCCATTAAAGCTCTGGATTTCATTTGTCGTAAAAAATCACTCAATAAACCCTCAAAATGGAAATTAGCAGCGACGAATTCTACACATAGTGAGTGTGTTTGTGCGCGTATTGGAGATGGGGAAAGCAGCTAGGGAGCAGCTGAATCGAGTTCTGAGTGAGCATCTCAGTACCGTACACGAAACATTACAGGCAATTCATCAATTTTCCTTGGATATTTCGTTGAGAATTTTTCAATTTTGATCGAGCGATGTGGTTTTTCCTTGGATCTTCTGTTAATAGATGCATTATGCAGGTATTGGATCAAACGCCGGCCTCTTCTCTTGAGAAAGTGAGCTGGAAAGAGGTCATTCAGATTGGTGAACAAGTCTCCAAACAAGCTACTATGGGTACTCTGTTTCTTTTATGTTGTTTTGTTTGTTCTGCTTAAACCTAATTTTGGATTTATAATTGGAAGATATTTAGGTTTATGTATGCTGCAATTGTATATTTACTTGAATGGAGGATAATATATTGCTCAAATAGGAAGTTTGGTGTTTAATTATATGTAACTAGATAGAATTTCTGAAGTGATTGCCTTAGCTAAGAATCTGTTACTTTCTGCTTGATTTGCAACATCTTTTGACGTTTGATTCTATGTAATTAGCTCAATTTTCTTCGAAGATTACCTTAACTATCCGTTTCCTTCTGCCTTATTCGGAACATCGTTTGACCTCTATGTAAAGCTATATTTCAAGCTATGCATCTTTTACTTTAGTTGTTTGTGAAGAGTTGATAGCTTGGTTGCATCCGTCGGCAATATTTATTCACACGAGTGTGCGAATCGCAATACTAATTATCTGCATTTATATTGCTTTATGTGTAGTTGGAATGCTGTATACTGGAGAAACTCCTGAAATTAAAGCCCTTGAAGAAAATATGACATCATACTTCAATACTCTACAAGGTTTCCTGTTGCTCTCCCATGGAAGTTCAGTCGGTGCTGGTCCCACTCTCTTGTCGTGCATTCATGGTTCTGTAAAGCAAGTCGTTGACAGCAGTTTCATGCTTTTACAGGGAGCTGTGTCCTCCTATGGTACTCCCCCCCCCCCTCTCTCTCTCTCACACACACACATATTGAGTTAACTCTTGATTCTATAAGAAATGATGCTTTTGTATTATAGACTTATAGTATGATCTCTTCTCAAGTTAACACAAGAATATACCCATTATTCTAGAGATCAAGAATTCTAAGTAACCTATAAAAGTTGTCTTTTACAAAAAATGCACAGTTTTCCCATGCACGAAAGTTGAATCTTCATGATGGTTTCTAGTACTTGTCTTGGTTGCATTGATTAAAATCGTGATGTGGTATTTCTTGAACGAATTTGCAGGGTCATCATCAAATAAAACCCAGAAACTCGCGATCCCACAGCTCGTAGGTACAGTATGGAATGCTTGCTCTGCCCTAAAGAAGACTCCAGCCACAAACGTCACAGCTATTGGACGAGCAATGACACAAGCCACAGTTTCAATGAAGGATGTGCTTCGTGAGATGAAGGAACTGAAGCTAGCTTCCCCTGATTCAGCAGACGAAGCTTCTGCTCACGACTCTACAAAGGGCAAAGAAAAATCCATCTCTGATGCCGATGATGATGATTCCTTTGACGGAGAGTTGGGCAACGACTTGTCTCCTGAAGAAATGAAAATCGTGCAGTTAACAACCAGCATCGTGTCTGAAACTCTTGCGGTAGTTAAGGAGCTAATTCGGTCCATCACTGGATTGCTTCAGCGGGAAAGTGCAGGTGGTGATGCCATCTCAGTAGATTCTCTGGAGAAACTGCTGAAGCTATGCCGTGAAACCGGAATACAGATTGATGAGCTCGGAGCATGCCTTTACCCACCTCAAGAAATCTCCGTGATCAAGGTGGCTCTGGAGAAGATCTCGAGCTTCAGCGATGAATCGGAGACTGAGCTTCGGAATCTTAAGGGCTTCACAGAAGATTTTGGCAAAGCTTGCACCGGTTTGAGAAGCTCGTTAAGACAATTGGAAAACGAACTAGGTTGCTCTAAAGTAGGTGATATTGTCCCAAAATTGGAAAATCTTGCTGTGAGCAGTTGATCAAATCGATTACATGATCAAACTACCTCAAAATTATCATGAATTAGTCTTATATTATTCTCTCTGTCAAAGCTATTGAAGAAAAGCATCTGTAGATTTCTAAAATTTCATTAATTTTGCATATCGAGCTTTAAAATATGTTTGAGAATTACAACTCATTGATTTGTTCTGATTAGCAACCGACTAAGATTTCAGCATTGGTTTGAGCATAACTTGATCAACCAAAATGTAACATTGTATGTAGTGAAACGACGTCACATTTGTTGTTACGTATACAGATTTTAAAGCCGGTATGCATATTCTATGATTCAACCCAAAGAATCTTTATACAAGAACATCGCCAGAAACACCAAAAAGGGTTCGATTCTAACAATTTATCGACCAAGGACCTTGACCATCGTTGCGCCTCCAAGATAGAGACCCATAAGAGGGCCGGCGAGGAGCATCTGAGTTAAAGGATCGGTCGAGGGAGTGAGCACAGCAGCAGCAACCACTGAGCCAACCACCACATATCTCCATATAGACAGCATTTGTGCTGAAGAAACCAAACCCACTTGCCCAAGGAGGAGTTGTATAACAGGGACCTGAAAATCATTCCACAAATGCAAATTTATGAAAACAGACAAAACAACAAATAAATGAGAAAAAAAGTTACAAAATTGACATAAAGAATGAGAGGAAACCTGGAATGACAAGCCTGTGCTGAACATGAGCACAAGCACAAACTCAAAGTACTGATCAATTGACCACAGAGACTCAACCGCCCCATCGGAGTAGTTAATGAAGAACGTCAGAGCGGCTGGAGTGAGAACGAGGTAGGAGAAGACAATGCCTGCGTAGAAGAGGACAGACGAGCCTAGGACAATCGGCCCAAGAAATCTTCTCTCTGCCACTGTTAGACCTGGAAGAACGAAAGCTATGATCTCGTAGAGAATCACAGGGATCCCCAACAGAAGGCCACAGTATCCAGAAACCTGCAAAGATTAAGTCCAAAAAATACGCTAATCAGTCCCATCTGAGTAAAAACTCTCAACTATCAAAACTCATGAATGAAACAGTGATCACATCATTTCTATCACAAACTAACACATAACACAAGAAGTGCCCCAACAGAGTTTGAAGAGCAGGAGAATGAACACAACGAGCTACAAAAATTAAAGAACATCGGTTGTCATACTGAAATTAAACCAATCAAAGGATACGAGGACACAAGCAAACCTTAAGAGATGTGAAGAAAAATTCTCCAGGAGCAAGCTGTAGAAAACGAACGCCTTGTGCACTCATCGGACCTTCAAGGAGCAAGATGAGATCCTTTGAAAAGGCAAAACAACCAACAATGGCAGCCCCCACAGCCAAAACTGAGACAAAAACTCTCTGCCTCAGCTCATCTAAATGGTCGTATATACTCATTTCTACGTCGTCTGGGAGAAGCTCTTTGCTCGGATAAAGAATGTCGTAGATGGAATTTCCTCCATCATCTAACTTGTTGTTTAAGAAAGGATTTTCTTCTGCTTCATTGCTGGAGTCTGCAATTACATAGATAAATCATAAATTCATATACTAATCCAGCTTGTGCTTTAGATACTCGATAAAAATATGCAGTGATGTAATCATCTCTATCAAATCGACAGAACTTTTCTCCAATTATTAATGGATTAAATCATACTAACAAATTGCATAATCATAATTCATATACACAGGAAGAAAGAGATCCGATGATCAAACATCCAAACTGTAAAAAATAGCTAAATATTCAAGTTCTAACTGATTGAATTTTGACTCAAAAACCTAAATCAGAAGCTGGTAACATCCATTACTCAAATCAACTACTATTACCAATTCATATTGAATCTATGAAATTAAACAGAAAAAATAGAAACTCGAAATAAGAGTTTCTACGCACCATTGAAATTGCTGGTTGTAACGATTTCTTGTTGTTTTTGCGTCGCATCTTCAACGGCAGAACAAGACAGTCTGCTGAATCGCTTCCTAGTTGAGAAGCTCCGAGAATTAGGCGGTGTCTGCTTGATGTGCGACAGAGTTGTAGAGAGAGAAAACGAGTTCAAGCATTTGAAATCGAGCGCGGTCGCCATTGTTGGAGGTGGAAGCAGAAACAGAAGCTGGATTTTGGAGAAGATGATTGGTTGTAGTTTGCTTAGGCGGTGATAATTTTCAGTTCATGCTGGCGCAGGACAAGGCGCGTTTTAGTTGAGTAGCACATGGATTTGCTATCGTGCGCTTCCATTTTTTAATGCCTAAATGGTTTCGGTTCGGGTGAAATAAACCGTTTTCGTTTAACCGATTTTATTTTTCGCTTTCTGTTTTTAATAGCAATGCTCATTTTTATCCAATTGAATAAATTCATCTCGAAATTGGCTCATTTTTTGAACTTATGGAAATGAAAGGGTGATGAGTTTTGAATTCTAAACCTTTGAATTTACATACTCCTACCAACAAATTATTTATTTATCAATCTAAATAAATCTAATTCCAAGTTAATTATCGCGGCCAATAGAATCTGTAACCATTGCATATCAGCTATCCACATCACCAAATATTGCCATAATGGTAGCATTTGGCGGATAGACCTGTGAAATTTATCCGCGAGAAAGTTTTGACATGATTCTCACAATCATTTTTTCTTTTAACCTCAAATGTTCAGTCATATATGACCATTAAGAACGTCAACAAGAATTTCGCTTACTATAGTATGGTATTTTTACAAAATTTCTACTAAGAATCTTTCTTGAAAACATCACACATTTTGTTTATAAAGAAAAAAATGCATATAATGGAATCCTCCCTTCTATTTTGATATAGCCTTCTTAAAATCCAATGATGGAAAGAAAGTGAGGGATAATCAAGTCGTTTCAAACTTTAAACTTCTCGTAAAAGATACAAAAACAACAATTAATCAAACTTGATAATTAAAAGATACCTAAACCCTAAACTGAATACAACTCAGTTGATAAGACGCTTTTTTCCAATCAGTAGTTAATGAGTCGAATGACCTAATCCGTATAAGTATGCTGTGTAAGTTGTTGTAACTCAAAGTAAAAAGTGGTCACTAAATGAGTGTGGTTTGCCAGGAAGTAATCACTCAAAAAAAGAAAAGTTATGAAAAACCTTAACACCCCATTCCCGCTTCATAATAATAGTTCCTAATTCATCCTGTGATGACTCAAACATCTAACTTATTGAAAGGAGAAACGTCTTGCTAACTAAACTGCATTCTCTCCATCTCAGCTTGACTCAAAAACACAACAAAGTTCAGTAGACAGAAAAGAAAAAACTTGAATGAAACTAACAGAAACAGACGCAAAATGCAGTTTCATGCAACCGAAAACGCCAAAACCCCCCAAATTTAGAGGAGAAAAAGAGAGTAGCTCATGATTAATTAAATAAAAACTAAACTAATTAAATGAAATGTTTATATGTCCATTTCAACACTGACGATTACAGCAAAGTACAGACGCCAAAGCTCCAAAAAAAAAAACATAAATCAACTGACACAAACAACTTCGAAAACAACCATATTTTAGAACAAAGCTCTATTCCTCGTTCCCTTCTTTTTAAATTAATTTAAAAATAAAGGCTTTAGTCTTTTCCGCCCCACACCTTATAGGCTTATATAACCGTCACACTAAACTAGGAAACTAAATTTCCACAACATTTTCCCACTGTTTGTAGCAAAACAGAACAAATGGCTTGTGTTCTGCGGCATGTAATTATGACCGTAACCGCCGTCTACATAGGTGGAGGCGGAGAGCCGAGCAAGCAGAAGCTCAACTGCGTGAAGGTGAACGGGAGCAAGAGCTTCACGGCCGCGAAGATGGGCGTTTTAAGGCAGGACCACGCGATGCCTATGCCTTGTACCGGTGGAGTGGATGAAGACGTGTTGGAGGAGCATCTCCGGCAGAATATTCCGAGGAGGAAGCAGATGGTGGATCCGTATCGGCACGGGGAGATGGTGGAGGAGGGAGTTGGGTACAGGCAGACTGTGGTGATTCGGTCTTATGAAGTTGGGGCAGATAAGACTGCCACCATTGAGAGCCTTTTGAACTTGCTTCAGGTGATTGTGATTGTGATGGTTGGGGTTTTGTTGGAGATTCCTATGTTTTTGAGGAAAGAGGAGATGTGTCTGAATGCTTATGTTTTTTGGTGTAGGAAACGGCGCTGAATCATGTGTGGATGTCAGGACTGTTGAGCGATGGATTTGGAGCTACTCATGGAATGATGAGGAATAACCTCATTTGGGTTGTTTCAAGAATGCAAGTTCAAGTTGATCATTTCCCAATCTGGTAATCTCTCGATCTCGATTCCAGTCATGAAATCGTCACTCTAGTAGTTCTCTAGATTACATTCATGAGATCGTCATTCCATCGAACAGTCACTGATGATAGAGTGTGTGCGTAAAACAGGGGAGAGGTGATGGAGATCGACACATGGGTTGGAGCATCGGGCAAGAACGGGATGAGGAGAGATTGGCTTCTGAGAAGCCAAGTCACCGGGATTGTATTCATCCGTGCAACGAGGTACGATGAGCGAACAAACGAGGCGTCTGTTTTGATTTGTTTCAATCTATTTCGATGCATACTAAGATGATATGTGATGTGTGGTGGAACAATAGTACGTGGGTGATGATGAACAAGGAGACTAGGCGTCTGTCGAAGATGCCGGATGAGGTGAGGGACGAGATTGCGCCATGGTTCATCGAGAAGTACGCCATAGAGGAAGAGAGCCCGGAAAAGATCGAGAAACTTGACAACAAAGCGCGCTATGTGCACTCGAACTTGAAGGTTTCTTTCAACTTACACCTTAACAAACAAGTGTAGCAACTGAACTCATGTTCTTTCCCGCAGCCAAAGAGAAGTGATCTGGACATGAACCAGCATGTTAACAACGTCAAGTACCTCCGATGGATGCTCGAGGTAAAGCTCAAAAAACGTGCAAGCTCGCTCTAGTTATGCCCAGTTACAATCCTCATAAAACTCTTAACTCTTTTAATTTGATCAGACAATCCCAGATGAGTTCTTGGAGAAGCATCAGCTGTCAGAGATGGTCCTAGAATACAGAAAAGAATGTGGGAGTTCGGATGTGGTTCAGTCTCTGTGTGAGCCTCAATTCAACGAAAACATCGGTGTCAATGGGCACTCAGTGTCATCACAATTCCTTCAAGGTAATGGATTGTTAGGAGCCATAAACCAGAGGCCACTCAGTTACACTCATCTGCTCCAGACAAAGGGGGAGAGCAAAAATGAAGAAATCGTGAGGGCAAGAACAACATGGAGGGAGAAGAAACACAGTGCTAAACCGTTCCCTTCATGAGTAATCATCACAACTTTTTTTCAAAAACATTTCAGGATCATCACCAGGATCATAAGTCAATATATGTCAAGAAGCATAAACCTAAAACCCATCGTATTCCCGCCTGGTGAGGAATATTGAAATGAAAACCGCGTGCAAATAAGTGTAGCGTGACATTGCTGAGACTGATGTTATATGGGGGCAAGCAGCAAAGCAGACATAGCTCAAGAATCATGGAAGTAATACAAGCAGTATGTGTGTATGTGTTTATCATACTAGTGCAGTAAAGATCACAGAAATTTGTAATTAATTGTTGTATTGGTGATCACTGTCAAATATGAGTAAACAAACAAATTTAGCACATAGATGTCTGCTCACTATTAAAGCCATGGGGAACAGCATAGTTCAATGATACAAGAACATCACAAGTAGACAATGAAAGGTTAGATGGGAACGTAGGGGTAAAAATGAAGCTATAAGTGATAGAAAAGTTGGTAGACGTAAACATTAGTATATCAAACTAAGAAAATATTTGTTTATATTCATGAAATATGACTAGGACAGCTTAGAGTTTTGTAATACAATTCTGATATTTAGACTGAAGACGGGGACTCAAATACCAAGCTGTTCCCCTAGGTTCTGTAGCTTTTGTGAATATCTTAGATGGAATCACCGGCTTCATCATAGACTACTAGACAAAAATGGGTTTTCTGCTGTTTTTAATAAAGCAGAGAACACGATTTCATATTATAACCAAAAGTATTTTCTAATAGAGTATGGATACTTACACGTAGGTTGATAATGTAATCGAATTGATTAGCTGCTCACGACAAGATTCTCCAATTTTGGGACAAGATCACCAACGTTAGAACAACCTATTTCAGTTCCCAATAGTCTCAATGAGCTTCTCAAACTGGTGCAAGCTTTACCGAAGTCTTCTGTAAAGCCTTTAAGGTTCCGAAGCTCCGTCTCAGTTTCATTGCTGAAGCGCGAGATCTTCTCAAGAGCCACCTTGATATCAGAGATTTCTTGTGGCGGGTAAAGGCATGCTCCGAGCTCATCAATCTGTACTCCAGTTTCTTGGCATAGCTTCAGCAGTTTCTCTAGAGAATCTACTGAGATGGCGCCATCACCTGCACTTTCCTGCTGAAGTAATACAGTGATGTATCGAATTAGTTCCTTAACTACCGCGAGAGTTTCAGACACAATGCTGGTTGTCAAATGCACGATTTTCATCTCTTCAGGAGACAAGTCGTTGCCCAACTCTTCGTCAAAGGAATCATCATCATCATCATCAGAGATGGATTTGCCTTCGCCTTTTGTAGAGTCATGAATAGAAGCTTCGTCCGCTGAATCAGATGATGCTGGCTTCAGTTCCTTCATCTCGCGAAGCACATCCTTCATTGAAACTGCGGCTTGTTTCATTGCTCGTCCAATAGCTGTAACGTTAGTGACTGGAGTCTTCTTCAGGGCAGAGCAAGCGTTCCATACTGCGCCTACGAGCTGTGGGATCGTGAGTTTCTGGGTTTTATTTGATGATGACCCTGTAAATCAAGAATACCTCATCATGATTCTAATCAATTCCACCTAGAAAAGTATGGAGTACTAAAATCCATCATGAAGCTTCAACTTCCTGACACGAGAAAACTGTGCACTTCTTTATATATATGCATCATATTAAGAAAAGTTAAAGCATCATTTCTTACAGAATCAAGATGGAGCTATCTCAACATGTGTGTGTGTGTGAGAGAGAGAGAGTACCATAGGAGGACACAGCTCCCTGTAATAGCATGAAACTGCTGTCAACGACTTGCTTTACAGATCCATGAATGCACGACAAGAGAGTGGGACCTGCGCCGACTGAACTTCCATGGGAGAGTAACAGGAAGCCTTGTAAAGTATTGAAGTATGCTGCCATATTATCTTCAAGGACTTTAATTTCAGGAGTTTCTCCAGTATACAGCATTCCAACTACCCTTAAAGCATTATAAATGCAGGCGATTAGTATTGCACACAGCACAAGTGTGGACTATATTTCCTAAATGTGGCTCTCATCCAAACGAAACAATGAATGCAACCAAGCTATTAACTCTTCACAAAGACAACCAACTAAAGAAAATGAATGCTTCGTGTTCTATCAGAGTCACGCTCAACTTATCACTGGTTCCAGTTATTAGGTCACTATGATCATTAGCTACTCATTGATGCATAGTTTGGGATAATGCTTTATACAGAGCTCAAAGGATGCTTCAAATCAGGCAGAGGAAACCGACACTTAGAATTTTAGCGAATTACATATAATCAAACATCAAACTTCCTACTTGAGCGATATATCAGTCTTTAATCCCGTAATTATACAATTGCAGCATACATAAACCTAAATATCTTCCAATTATAAATCCAAAATTAGGTTTAAGCAGAACAAACATAACAACATAAAAGAAACAGAGTACCCATAGTAGCTTGTTTGGAGACTTGTTCACCAATCTGAATGACCTCTTTCCAGCTCACTTTCTCAAGGGAAGAGGCAGGCGTTTGATCCAACATCTGCATAATGCATCTATTAAATAAATAAAGCACACAAAACAATAGCTCAAAATCGACAAATTCTCAACAAGTATTCAACTTCAGATAAAAAAGGAAAAGGAAAAGGAAAATTCATGAATTGGTTACCTGAAAAGTTTCGCGTGCGGTATTGAGATGCTCAATCAGAACTCGATCCAGCTGCTCCGTAGCTGCTTTCCCCATCTCCACCGCGCGCACAATCACACTCCCTTTGTGTACAATTCTACGCTTCTAATTTCAATTTTGAGGGTTTATAAATGTGAATATTTTATGACAAATTCGGATTTTAATGGGCCGACTAATTTTATTTACAAGTATGATTTTTATTCGAAAATGTGATATATTTGAAATTTTAAATTTATAATTAATTAATTAACTAATTGACGTAATAAATAAATAAATAAATTTAACGTAACGATTGAAATAAAATTTCTTTATGAAAATATTGATAAAATAACAATAATAAGATATCTATAATTGCAAATTTATATTTAGATTGTCTGATAAGAGTATAATTAAAAACACATACTTCCTCCTTCAGCCATAATAGACTTTTAGTTTCACTCCACTTGAGTTTTAAGAAAATATATTAAAAAGTGAATGGAAAAATTAATAGAATGTGAAGTCCATATAATTTGAAAAAAGTTATTTAACTAATTATAGTATTAATACGATTTCGTGTAAAAATAAATAATCTCAAACTAAAATGCAAATAATTCCTGTAATAGGAATATAAGACCTAAATCATGAATTCTATGGCTGAATTGCTCGTACCAATTGATTCTTCAAAGAATCATGGATGGCTCGTGACTTTTTCACGCGATGTTTTGGTACTCTACCGCTGATTTTATTATCTGTTTACCGAACTCGTTTTTCGACCTTTATTTACTTATCGAATAATATATGACTCGACAAGAACAAAGATATCCACAATTTTGATTTAATTATGTCTTGTTTCGTTTCTTTAAGAAACTTTGATTATTTTAAATTATTTGTTATTAATATAATGTTCCCGTAAAATTCAAAATCTCACTACTCAATACAAAATATAAAAAAACATGAAAAATAATAAATATAAATAATATAAGTATTTATGAATGAATTACTTTTAGATACATGAACAAGGCTTAAAATTTAAATACTTGTGGATGCATGGTTGTAGTCAACACCAAATAATGGTATGTAAGTAAATTAAAATGTTTATTACTGGAGTAGACAACTAGACATCACACTAGAAAAGAACAAACATTAAATCCAAACGAATTTGTATTTAACGAAACACATATTCTGGTGAAGGAGAGAGAGAGAGTGAGGAGGCAAAAATGGAGGAGGGATTGCTGGTGAAGGAGAGATTTGCAGAGACAAGCACGAGATGGGGAGAAATAAGGGAAGAGATGAAGAGATTGGGATATGTAGCAGGGCCTATGGTGGCTGTCACTCTTTCATTTTACTTGCTTCAAGTTATATCACTCATGATGGTTGGCCATTTAGGTGAACTCGCTCTCTCCGGCACCTCCATCGCCGTCTCTCTCGCCGGAGTCACCGGCTTCAGCCTTCTTGTATTCACTTCTATCTTCAAAATCCAATCTTTTTTTAGTAGCGCTTCTTGTTTTGGCTTTTGGTACTGTTTGATTATATTAGTATCTGATTTTAGGCTAAGTTTGTTGAAGTTGTAGTTTAAGCATAAACTTGATTTTTGTACTGATTTAGATTAGATATGGAAAAGTAGCATCACAGACCTAATTTTGAACAAACTTTTATGAGTCATTCATAGTCTTCGTTCACTAGTTGTGTGAGTCATCATGTCATGGAAAAAGTTTCCTAATTTGCCATTATTCATTTAAAGTGATTGCTCAATTATTGTAGTACTTGTGTTTCATGGATTAGTATATAGTGGTGCCAAATGAATGTCATTTTCATGCTTTTATCCAAGAAAAGCTGTGTGGAGTGATTATGATGAACTGAGTTTAAACCAAGGGTGTTAGATGTCCCTTGATTTCAATGTGGTTGGTTACATTTAACGTTTTCTTGCAAGACAATGAACACGTGCTAGTGGCCGGGAAAAGTCTGAGATTCGATGATTTAAGAGAACATCTTTGTGTTAAAGAGAATCTTTGTTCATAGCAACCTTGATTTGTTGGACAATTTTTTTAGTGTAGTTTTTTCTTCCGTCGAAAAGCGATTCATCACAAAAGTTATTGAAAATCATGCCTTAAGTTTCCTCAGACTCTCTGATTGCAGAGTGGTCATATCCTTAATGAATTGGATGGTGTTTGGTTTGGTGGATGAGATAGAAAAGTTTGATGAGATTGATAGAATTGGAGAATTAAAAAGTTGCATTATCCATCGCGTGCTAAAAAATCATGCCTTATCACTCCCTCTCCCTTCTGACTTATGTTTTGATGTGTGGTGCAACAGTTGGGAATGGCCAGTGCTCTAGAGACGATAAGTGGACAAGCGTTCGGAGCTCAACAATACGAGAAAATAGGAACTCAGACTTACACCGCCATCGTCTCTCTGATCCTAGTCTGCATCCCCGTATCCCTTCTGTGGGCAAACGTGGAGTCTCTCCTCAAACTGGCTGGCCAAGATCCTAGTATATCTCATGAAGCCGGAAAGATGGCGATATGGCTCATTCCCGCACTCTTCGCCTACGCCATCCTTCAGCCTCTCATCCGCTACTATCAAATGCAAAGCATGATCCGTCCCATGCTCGTGAGTTCCTGCATCACTCTCTGCTTCCACACGCCACTATGCTGGGCGCTGGTCTATAAATCTGAGCTGGGAAACATTGGAGGCGCAATCGCCATGGATGTTTCAATTTGGTTGAATGTTTCTATCCTGAGTTTGTACATGAAGTACTCCCCTCATTGCACGAAAACTCGTTCGCCATTTTCAATGGAGATTTTTGCAGGGATGGGAGTGTTTTTCAAGTTTGCAATCCCTTCTTCTACCATGATTTGGTAATAAACTTTCACTTGTCTATAACTGCATTTATTACAACACTGTGCTTCTAAATGTTACTAATATAACAGTTTCGTTTTTTGAAATTTCGTAGTCTTGAATGGTGGTCATTTGAGCTACTAATCCTGTTTTCCGGGCTATTACCAAATCCGCAGCTTGAAACCTCAGTGCTTTCTGTATGGTAAGCTGTTCCTAAATTCTCAAAAATCATAGTGTTTTTTTCCTTTGAGTTTCAACTATTTCTAACTCTTTGTTGCTTGTGTTTACAGCTTAAGTACCATTGGTACACTTTACTCAATTCCATATGGTTTGGCTTCTGCAGCAAGGTAGGTAGATTTTACAGTTCATTTACTATGGTTAATCTTTAGCTCTGGTTAAACTTATTTTCAACTATGCAGCACTCGGATATCAAACGAGCTGGGAGCTGGGAGGCCACAGGGGGCGCGTCTATCTGTCATTGCTCTATCGCTCCTTGCAGCAGTGAATGCATTCGTCGTGAGCCTCAGCATCTTTGCTAGTAGAAATGTTTTTGGCTATATTTTCAGCAATGAGAAGGAAGTTGTGGAGTACGTGACAATGATGGCTCCTCTTGTTTGCTTATCGATTATAGCAGATTGTGTACAAGGAGTCCTTTCAGGTAAAAGGCGATGTTTGATTTGATGACTGAGATAGATATGATTGTTATGATCAACAACTTGCTTAACTCCATCTCTCTCTCTCACAGGTGTTGCAAGGGGTTGTGGTTGGCAGCATATTGGTGCTTATATCAATCTTGCAGCATTCTATCTCTTTGGGCTTCCAATTGCAGCTGCATTGGGTTTTTGGCTGGATTGGAGGGGAAAGGGGCTCTGGACTGGGGTGTTGTGTGGCGCGACGCTGCAGTCTTTGATGCTTGCGGTTATTACAGCTCTCACGAACTGGGAGAAACAGGTATTCCTCTTCGTTTCTTCTTCTCCTTCTTCGTCGTGTTCATTTTCGTATTATCACCAGTGTTGTTTGTCATTTCTCAGAAGAAATTGTATTGATTGTGATGAATTCTACACTTTGCAGGCAGCAAAGGCAAGGGAGAGGCTATTTCATGAGGAGTCTGAGAATGATGGCTAACATGAAGAAAAAGGAATTTAAATTTCAAGAATGATTCATATGAAACCAATTCTTATATCTCTATGGAGGAGTTTCAACTTTTAGAACAATTCTACTAGAAACGGTTATCTTGAATTGAGATGTGACATGCAAAAATACAAATTTATTTGAATCACATAAGGAGCATAATTTAAATTTGACTACATTCAACAAAATTCCACACTACACTCCAAGATAAAGTTACGTACATTACACAAATGTTAGTAGAAGCAAAAGAAAGGGAGCAATTATTTATGTATATCTCTATAACAAAAACACATAATATTCTGAAGAGAGAGAGTGAGAATGGAGGAGGGATTGTTGGTGAAGGAGAGATTGAGCAGGAGATGGGGAGAAATAAGAGAAGAGATGAAGAGATTGGGACATATAGCAGGGCCTATGGTGGCTGTGAATCTATCTTTCTACTTGCTTCAAGTTATATTACTCATGATGGTTGGCCATTTAGGTGAACTCTCCCTCTCCGGCACCGCCATCGCCCTTTCTCTCGCTGGTGTCACCGGCTTCAGCCTTCTCGTATTCTCCTCTCTCTCAAAATCTCATCTTTTTTATTTTTGGCACTGTCTTATTATATTCTCTGTTTACTGATTATATTCTCTGTTCACTGATTATAGTCCCTGTCCTTTTCTTTTCAAGATAGACTAAAAACAGTGCGGAGTGATTATGATGATTTGGGCACGAGATTTAAAAAATTTATATTTGTTGAGTCAAATCAAGAGAATAAACTACTCCTAAAGTACTGGAAATAGTGAATGTGTTGTATTTTGCTAAAAATGAAAATCACTTAGTAGTTAGTTTCATTAATTATTTTCTTGCAAGACAAAGAACACATGCTAGTGGCAGGGAAAAGTCCAAGATTCAGTGATTTAAGGCAATATATTCATGTTAAAGAAATTCCTTCATTTGTTGGACCTTTTGAAGTCTTGTGATCTAAGTGCATAAACATATACTCCAATCGGGTTGGCGGGGCGTTTGGTTTGGTGGATGAGATAGATAAGATTGATAGAAATCGGAGAACTAGAGTACGTACTGAGTTATCCATCCCGTGCTAAATCATGCAAACGAATCATCCAATCGGGTTGGATTATTTCATCAATCATGTCATACCACTCAAACCAAACATAGTGATAGTATTCTAGTAGTTGTGATTTAAATGCATAAACACATAGATGTATTAAAAAGAAACTCAAAGTAGACATGAATTGGGCGTCGTTTTGTTTGGTGGATGAGATAGATAAGATTGACAGAATCGGAAAATTAGAGTGTTGAGTTATCTATCGTGTGCTAAAATACCGTGCCTTAATGACTAATGTTTTGATATGTGGTGCAACAGTTGGGAATGGCAGTGCTCTAGAGACGATAAGTGGACAAGCGTTCGGAGCAAAGCAATACGAGAAAATAGGAACTCAGACTTACACTGCCATCGCCTCTCTTATCCTAGTTTGCATCCCGGTATCCCTTCTGTGGGCGAAGGTCGAGTACCTACTCAAACTGGCTGGCCAAGATCCTCACATATCGCACGAAGCAGGAAAAATGGTAATGTGGCTCATTCCCACGCTCTTCGCCTACGCCTTCCTTCAGCCTCTCATCCGCTACTATCAAATGCAAAGCCTGATCCGTCCCTTGCTAGTGAGTTCGTGCATCACTCTCTGCTTCCACGTGCCTCTCTGCTGGGCGCTGGTTTATAAGTCCGGGTTGGACAACGTTGGAGGCGCAGTCGCCATGGATCTTTCAATGTGGTTGAATGTCTCTATCCTGAGTTTGTACATGAAATACTCCCCTCATTGCTTGAAAACTCGTTCTTCGATTTCAATGGAGATTGTACGAGGGATGGGAGTGTTTTTCAAGTTTGCAATCCCTTCTGCTACCATGATTTGGTAATAAACTTTTACTTGCTACAATATGATTCTATATTTTATATAGTAACAGTTGGTTTTGTGAAATTTTGTAGTCTTCAATGGTGGTCGTTTGAGCTAATGATCTTGCTTTCCGGGCTATTTCCACATCCGCAGCTTGAAGCCTCGGTGCTT
Source organism: Salvia hispanica (assembly GCF_023119035.1). Taxonomy (NCBI): domain Eukaryota; kingdom Viridiplantae; phylum Streptophyta; class Magnoliopsida; order Lamiales; family Lamiaceae; genus Salvia; species Salvia hispanica. The sequence continues at coordinate 37,019,446 of NC_062967.1, forward strand.
TCTGTGTGGTACGCTCTGCATAAATCCTCAAAAATTCATAGAATGTTGTGAATTTTGTCTTATCCTTTGCTTTTAGTTTGATCCGTTTCTAAGACTTTTTCGTTTGTGTTTACAGCTTAAACACCGTTGAAACACTTTATGCCGTACCCTATGGTTTGGCTTCTGCAGCAAGGTAGAGTCGCGACTAATTTAAGATGGTGTTTAACCGAGTCCTTAAAACTGTGTATAATTTTGTAGCCAAACTTGGCCTAAGTGTCTTGTAACCGCATATGTGTAGCACTCGAATATCAAATCAGCTGGGAGCCGGGAGGCCACAGGGCGCACGTCTATCTCTCATTGCTCTATTGCTCCTTGCAGCAGTGAATGCATTCGTCGTGAGCCTTGCCATCTTCCTAAGTAGGAACGTTTTCGGCTATGCTTTCAGCAATGAGAAGGAAGTCGTGGACTACGTGACAAGGATGGCTCCTCTCGTGTGTTTATCAATCGTAGCAGATTGTGTGCAAGGAGTCCTTTCAGGTAAAACGGAACGCTTGTTTGGTGTATGAGATAGATAAGATTTATAGGACCTAAAATTGGAGGTTGAATCATGCAAACTAAACATTTGATAGAGTTGGATTATTTTATCAATCATGTCTTATTTCATGTGTATGGCTTAGTCATACATCTCTGTTTTACATGAACAACTTGCTTACATATCTCTCTCTTTTAGGTGTTGCAAGAGGTTGTGGATGGCAGCATATTGGTGCTTACATCAATCTAGCAGCATTTTATCTGTTTGGACTACCAATTGCAGCTGTATTGGGTTTTTGGCTGGATTTGAGGGGAAAGGGGCTCTGGATTGGAGTGGTGTGTGGCTCGACGCTGCAGTGTGTGATGCTCTCGGTTATTACTGCTCTCACGGACTGGGAGAAACAGGTGTTCCTCTTCGTTTCTTCGTCTTCTTCTTCTTCATTTTTAATTATCGTTCTTTGTCGTGTTCATGAATGAACACAACACGCGCATTTTTGTGTTATCGTCGGTATTGTCATTTCTCCGAAGAATTTGTTTTAATTGCAAAGAATTCTTTACTTAATTTGCAGGCATTAGAGGCAAGGGGGAGGTGTTTTCATGAGGAGGTTGTGAATGATGTTGGTGATAATAGGCTATAGCATGAAAAAAAATGAATTCAAATATCCAATCAAATGTTGTAGTTGTAAGATTTATGGGATTTTAACAATTTTGATTTGGATGATTCATTGAACCAATTCTTATATCTCCATGGAGGCTGCATATATGGTATGGTAATCTATAAATTAGAGCACTATTTTTATTTATTTTAGATGCACAATATATTTAATTATTGTCCCTAATAGTAACTCATACTGCAAGAATACAGTGTCAAATTAGTAGTTTGAGAATGATTATTAATTGAATAAAAGAGATAATCTTGAACGGTTATTAATTTCATCAAGAGGCTATGATGACTAATATTTTCCACTCTTCATAAGTACTACTATTAGACTACTAATCGCAATAATTAATCGACTATTTCTTAACAATGAAACTTCTATATCCACTAAAGAATTTCTCTCTGGACAATTCACCACATTGTCTCAAAAAAAAAAAAAAAAAAATCAAGAATCACAGAGGATAACTAATTACTTAATCTAATTAATTCACCACATATTTTGTATTTCAACCCCTATCACATGCTAGGAGCAATGAAACGAACTAGTCACACTCCATGGTGTTTCTTCAACTATATATGTGTGGTTCGTCTCCGAGATGTATCTTGATCTTATCACATTCTTGATCTTTTTCTCAAACTTTCGTCCAAGAATGTGGAAACCACCTTCAAATTTGAATAAATCTCCAATTCGCGCTAACTGCTACAAATCATACGGTCTATGTGAAATGTTCTGGACAAATTTGGCACGAATACACTGCCCGCGTAGTTTGTGAAACCACGTATGCGCGACTAGTTCGAGACCTCATTTATGTCTTTTCTTGCCCTACACTTTGTTCTATCTCCATTTCCACCTAGATTTGCGACCTACTAGGGCTAATCGCAAAATTATAAAGCTAGAGCATCTATAAAAAAAATACTCACGTGAAATCAAACATATTTGGTTCACCAAAAAATTGATTTCCAGTCCAATGGTAGTACCAGCAAAGTCTAAACAATAGAAAGGGACGATTAATTATGTTAAAAGGAAAGACATATGTAGACATCTAGAGAGTATCTTATTTAAAATAAAATTCTAGACCAACATCTTAAACTCAAACCAAACAAGTGAAAATAAATTCTTACAAAAGAAATTATAAATTTAATAGAAAATTTTATGCATAACTGGTTTGATTTGCATATTCTCATTCTCAATTTTAAATTAAATTATTGAGATTAAATTGTGAAAAGAAAATTGGAATAATATTTTGTAAAAATAATGTAGAAGAAAATTGCTTTATTAGAATTGATTAATTAATTTTGTTATTTGAAAATAAATTTACTATTTTGGAATTTCATGCACTTTATAAATAATACGGACTAATTAAAAATTAACACGCCATATTATTAAAACAGCCTCCTCCTAATTTGAAGAAAGAAGTTTTGACTTTTGGAAAGTGATTGTATAACGATATATATGTAGTCGTAAACACATATATATCGAGAAAAAAATATCTTTTTAAAAAAATTCAGTATTAGCAGCTCAAACTCAATCTTAAAGCTCATGAAAAATTCTAACCCAACATCTTAAACTTAAAGCAAACAAGTAAAAGTAAATTCTTAAAGAAAAATTACAATTTTTTTTATAAACTTAGCACAAAATTTAATGCATAACTCGCATATTCTCATTCTAAAATTTTCATAACAGAAATATTGAGATTGAGTGAATTGTGGAATGAAAATTGGAATGATATTTTAAAAATTATAGTAATTTAGAACAAATTATTCTTATTAGAATTAGAATTGAATAATACTCCTATTTGTTATTGGAAATTAATTTATTACTTTGTAAGTTTATGCATACTTTATGAAGAATAATTAAAAATTAACACGCCATATTATTAAAACGGCCTTCTTATTTAAAGAAAGAAGATTTCAAGATTGGACTTTTGGAAAGTGATAGCACTTTTATATCAAAGAAAATAGGTGAACACGGCAATCGCTAAAAGCGTGTACAATAATTTAATATAGTAATAATAATAATACTATTATTAACTTTTTAAAAAATTGCATAGTCTTCTTCCTCAATGAGCACAACGTAGTTTTCTCTACTTTTTAAATCTGCAAAATTAAATTCTTCGATTCATTTTAGCCCTTTTCATCATACAACATCTCATGATATATTTTTCATTAGCATTGACATGGCTAGGGCTCGAGATAATTTTTACAAATATATACAAATTTAAAAATAAAACAAAAAAAAATCATTTTTAAAAAATAGACGATTAATAGCAATAATTAATCGACTGATAACAACGATAGTTCTGTGTCGAATCAAGAATTTCTCTCTGAACAATTCGCTACGATGTCTCAACGTAAATAAAAATCATGAATCACATACGAGAATCATAGCATAAATTTTACGTCTGATCTTTTCACATTCTTGATTTTTTCTCAAACTTTCATGCAAGATGGAATGTGGAAACCGTCTGATCTTTGTCACACGGTCCGAGTGAAATGTTATGGACAAATTTGGCACGAATACACTGCTCGCGTGGTTTGCGAAACCAAACCCGCTGTGTGTTGACTAGACGAGGCCTCATTTATGTCTTTTCTTGCTCTACACTTTAGCCTATCTCCATTCTTCCTCAATTTGCTGACCAACTTAGGGAAATTGCACAATTATGAACTTAAAATGCATCTTAAATTAAACCTCACGTGAAAATAATACAATAATTATTTGATAAAACAATACTTAAGTTCCAGTCCAGTAGTAGTAGTACCTGCTAATTAAGTTAAAACAAAAAAAGGGACCACTCCCACTGTCCACCATTAATCGTTGCAATTTGTCATTTCCGTCCGTCCGTGAATAATTAATTCAGTTATTTTTATTTTTTGATAATAGATCTTTCATTCCATTGACTTTATGTATTTCAATAGTATCAAACTAATATTCCATCCGTCCACGAAATAATGTTCACATTTGTCATTTCGGTCCGTCCATGAAATAATGTCCACATTTGCCTTTTATTTTCTTCCATTTTCGGCAAGTGAACCACACTTTTTTCTAAGTTCTAACTCATTACACGCACATTCTATTAGTAAACTAATATACAAAAGTGGAAACCCATAGTTCCACTAACTTTTTATAATCCGCTTTCCATAACATTTTTTAAAACCCGCACTAAGTCAAAATGAGAAGCATATAAAAATCGGTCTTACATGTTTCCTTCCACTTTCCATTATATTTTTAAAATTCATGCCTAATCAAACTGAGCCAATTAATATCGAACAGAGAGAGTATTAATTATGTAGTTTATAAGTATAGACATGTAGATGACTCCACAACATAAAACACATACATTCTCGAGAGTGAGAGAGAATGGAGGAGGGATTGATTGTGAAGGAAAGATTAGTAGAGACGAGCACAATAAGATGGAGAGAAATAGGAGAGGAGATGAAGAGATTGGGATATGTAGCTGGGCCAATGGTGGCTGTGAGTCTATCATTCTACTTGCTTCAAGTTATATTACTCATGATGGTTGGCCATTTAGGCGAACTCGCTCTCTCCGGCACCGCCATCGCCCTTTCTCTCGCCGGAGTCACCGGCTTCAGCCTTCTTGTATTATCCTCTCTCCCTCTCAAAATCTGTTTTTTTTTTTTTATTACTACTATTATTTAGGCTGCACTTCTTTATATGCAGAACTAATTTTAAACGCAAAACACAGAACAAAAAAAAAGTCATTATAAAAGAATATCTAAGATCATTTTACCTCGTTTGTAGTTTATTACAGAAAACCGGATGTTAATATCCGAATTTCCTTTAATGGACTAAAAACGAAGTAAAACTGACCTTAGGTGTTCTGTTATAATGACATGTTTTTTTGTTTCTGCGTTATGCATGTTTTGTCTTTAACGCAACATAAAGATGTACTACTATTAAAAAAAGTGAACTGGAGTACGTTTGGTTTGGCGGACGAGACAGATAAGATTGAAAGAATTAAAGTGCTAAATCATGGAAACTATTTATCGAGTTGGGTTAGGTTATCTCATCAGTCATGTCTTATCACTCAAACCAAACGCCCTTCTGATATGCGGTGCAACAGTTGGGAATGGCGAGTGCTCTGGAGACGATAAGCGGACAAGCGTTCGGGGCTCAACAATACGAGAAGATAGGAACTCAGACGTACACTGCCATCGTCTCCCTGATCCTAGTTTGCATCCCGGTATCCATTCTGTGGGTAAACGTCGAGAGTGTACTCAAACTGGCCGGCCAAGATCCTCGTATATCATACGAAGCGGGAAAGTTGATAATGTGGCTCATTCCCACACTCTTCGCCTACGCCTTCCTTCAGCCTCTCATCCGCTACTATCAAATGCAGAGCCTGATCCGGCCCATGCTCGTGAGTTCGTGCATCACTCTCTGTTTCCACGTGCCATTCTGTTGGGTTCTGGTTTTTAAATCCGGGTTGGGCAGCGTTGGAGGCGCAGTCGCCTTGGATCTTTCGCTGTGGTTGAATGTTGCTGTCCTGAGCTTGTACATGAGGTACTCCCCTCATTGCGCGCAAACTCGCTCCCCATTTTCAATGGAGATTTTTGGCGGGATGAGAGTGTTTTTCAAGTTTGCGATCCCCTCTGCTACCATGATTTGGTAATCAAACAACACAAACATGTTAACACTGTGTTTGTAAATTATGTTATATATATAACTGTTTCGTTTTGTGAAATTTTGTAGTCTTCAATGGTGGTCGTTTGAGCTACTAATATTGCTTTCCGGGCTATTCCCACATCCGCAGCTTGAAGCCTCGGTGCTCTCTGTGTGGTAGGCTCTTCTCAAATCCTCATAATCAACAGATGTTGAGGCTTTGTTTTACTGTTTGTTTCAACTATTTCTAACTCTTTTTTTTCTTCTTGTGTTTACAGCTTAAATACCATTGCTACACTTTATTCAATACCATATGGTTTGGCTTCTGCAGCAAGGTAGAGTCATGGCTAAACTAAGATGGCGTTTATCCGAGCTTATGAACAGTCTATAATTTTTTTTAGCCAAACACGGCCTAAGTGTCTTGTTTTTAAACTTATGAATGAATATGCAGCACTCGAATCTCAAACCAGCTGGGAGCCGGGAGGCCACAGGGGGCGCGTCTATCTCTCATTGCTCTATTGATCCTTGCAGCAGTGAATGCATTCGTCGTGAGCCTTGCCATCTTCCTTAGTAGGAATGTTTTCGGCTATGTTTTCAGCAATGAGAAGGAAGTTGTGGACTACGTGACAAGGATGGCTCCTCTCGTGTGTTTATCAATCATAGCAGATTGTGTGCAAGGAGTCCTTTCAGGTAAAACGAAACGTTTGTTTGGTGTATGAGATAGATAAGATGGATACGAGTTACGACCTAGAATCATGCAAACTTAACATTTGATTGAGTTGGATTATTTTATCAATCATTTCTTATTTAAGTTATTGCTTAGTCATACATCTCTGTTTTACATGAACAACTTGTTTATATATCTCTCTCTTTTAGGTGTTGCAAGAGGTTGTGGATGGCAGCATATTGGTGCTTATATCAATCTTGCAGCATTTTATCTGTTTGGACTACCAATTGCAGCTGTATTGGGTTTTTGGCTGGATTTGAGGGGAAAGGGGCTCTGGATTGGGGTGGTGTGTGGCTCGACGCTGCAGTGTTTGATGCTCTCGGTTATTACAGCTCTCACGGACTGGGAGAAACAGGTGCTCCTCTTCGTTTCTTCGTCTTCTTCTTCTTCCTCATTATCCTTCTTTGTTGTGTTCGTGAATGAAGACAACACGTGCATTTTTGTGTTATCGTCGGTATTGTTATTTCTCCGAAGAATTTGTGTTGAATGCAATGGATTCTTTACTTAATTTGCAGGCATCAGAGGCAAGGGAGAGGTTGTTTCATGAGGAGGCTATGAATGATAATGGTGAAGATAGGTTGCTAACATGAAGATATTTGAATTCAGATTTCCAATTCAAAGTGTTGTATTTTTAAGATTTATGTATGAATCAATTCTTGCGCCCAACTTTCACATATTTGAATTTTCTTCTATTTTATTTCTTTTTCTCAAAATATATAAAATGTATAAGCATAACGGGTCCTATTCTAATGCTTTTAGCACCCTAATCCAAAATCAAGACTAAATCTCCACCCTTGGATTTTAAAATGAGTGGATTAGATTAAAGCTCACAAAATCTCAATAAATAGTAGACAAAATATCAACAAAAGGGTAATATCGTCATTATGTTATCATATGACAATTTTGTGAGTGTTTTTTTATATCAACATTGTGTATTACAAATATCAACACAAGGACAAGAAAATATCAACACATTTTTATTGAGATTGGACATGCATAATATTGAGATTTTGCCTACAATATATTGAGATTTTTTGTTGCATTTGTTGAAAATAGCTGCTTATCAACATGTACGAAAATTGAAATATAATTTATCAAATTTCATCACCCGAACATCGTCGGAACATATGCAATTGAGATCTCGTTGGAATCCTTATTGAATTATCTTTAATTTGATATATTTTTTGCGAGAAAATAATTTAAATTGAGAGAGTTACGTAAATTTAAAGATTTGAGATGATTTTGAGGAGAGAGAAAATAGTTAGTTATAATTACTACATATAGGATTTGACATTAATACCCTTTTAATTTAATTAATAATTATTTAAATTTAAAATATATTACACTTGGCATTATATTAACCACAAGATCTTCTAATCTAATGGTTGAAAATTGATCTCAATTTAGGATTGATAATTAGTTAGCAATTTATTACATCCCTAAGCATAACTGCATAAGTAACTTTTCTATGCTAAATATTTTAGAAAATTTTAATAAATTTACGAAGTTTATGGACCATTGATATTTAATATAAGTATTATACATAAATAATATAATTATTTCATTTTCTAAATTATTTTATAAATGTACATATGTATGTACTAGCAAATATATTTATTATTATCATTTGTCAAAGTTTTCACTTTTAAAATTTTCGTCTTTTATACAATTGATCGAACTGAATAAAAAAAACTGAAATTTATCAAAAATTCAAATCGAACCGAACCGAAATTAAACCAAATTTTAATTTCAATTTGATTCAGGTCGGATTTTCGTTGCCCCTACTCGTGACCGTGGTAAGTGACAAACAATATCCTCCTTATATATATATATACTATTTAGCAAAGGAAATGAGACATATTCTCACGAGAAAGAATGGAGGAAGGATCGCCGGTGAAGGAAAGATTATCAGAGGGATGGGGAGAAATAAGGGAGGAGATGAAGAGATTGGGTTACGTGGCTGGGCCAATGGTGGCCGTCACTCTCTCCTTCTACATGCTTCAAGTCATATCACTCATGATGGTCGGCCATTTGGGTGAACTCGCTCTCTCCAGCTCCGCCATCGCCATCTCCCTCGCTAGCGTCACCGGCTTCAGCCTTCTCGTATTTTATTCTCTCTCCCGAAATCTGCATTATGATTATGATTATGATTATGATAATGATTATGACGACGATCAGATTAAATGATTAGTGGAGAGATTTCAGATTTTGGGATTAAATTGGATGGTTTGAGATCCAATTCGCACGTCTTTCAGAATATGGGATCACAGGGCATGAATTTTTCATATTAGGGATTTTTGCCTATTTTTTTCTACTATTTTATCTTAAATTTTCTTACACTTCTCTCACAAAATACGTGAACTGACCAAACTGCCCCTTGCCTTCTCTTCTCTTATTAGGTCCCACAGAATTCGTGAACTGACCAAACTGCCCCTTTGTACATATTTTCATTGTACGTCTTCGAGGCTCGGGACTAGGATTATCTTGAAAAGTCCAAGATTCAATGATTTAGGCAACCTTGATTTGTTGGACCCTTTTTAAGTCTAGTTGTTTCTTCTATGGAAAAGTGATTTATCACTCAAAGTTTTTGAAAATCACCTCACACTGTTTGATTGCAAAGAATGCTCATATCCTCATCATAATTACTATTAGTTGTGATCAAAATGGATGAATAACAAGAAGCTGAAAATAGAAGGGAATTGTAAAATGTTTGGTTTTTTGGATGAAGATAGATAAGTTTGACTGATAGAAATGGACTAAGTACATAGTTATCCATCTGACTAGTGTATTGGTGGTGGAACAGTTGGGAATGGCGAGTGCGCTAGAGACGATAAGTGGACAAGCGTTCGGAGCTCAGCAATACGAGAAAATAGGAACTCAGACATACACTGCCATCGTCTCTCTGATCCTAGTTTCCATCCCTGTATCCATTCTGTGGGCAAACGTCGAGAGTGTACTCAAACTATCTGGCCAAGATCCTCGCATATCTCATGAGGCCGGAAAAATGGCAATCTGCCTCATTCCAGCACTCTTCGCCTACGCCATCCTTCAGCCCCTCATCCGGTACTATCAAATGCAAAGCATGATCAGTCCCATGATCCTGAGTTCGTGCATCACTCTCTGTTTCCACGCGCCACTTTGTTGGGTGCTGGTTTATAAATCCGGGATGGGCAAGGTTGGAGGCGCAGTTGCTATGGATCTTTCAATGTGGTTGAATGTCTCTATCTTGAGTCTGTACATGAAGTACTCCCCTCATTGCACGAGAACTCGTTCTCCGTTTTCAATGGAGATTTTTGGTGGGATGGGAGTGTTTTTCAAGTATGCAATCCCTTCTGCTACCATGATTTGGTAATAACTTTCACTTGTCTATAACTGCATTATGATTCTAAATTTTATACTATAACAGTTTCATTTTGTGAAATTTTGTAGTCTTCAATGGTGGTCGTTTGAGTTACTAATCTTGCTTGCCGGGCTATTTCCAAATCCGCAGCTTGAAGCCTCGGTGCTTTCTGTGTGGTAGGCTCTTCTTAAACCCTCAAAATCCACATAATGCTGTTAATGTTATTTGATGCTTTGTTTACTAAGACTTGTTTTGCTCCTGTTTGCAGCTTAAATACCGTTGCTACACTTTATGCAATACCATACGGTTTGGCGTCTTCAGCAAGGTAGAGTCACGGCGCATTTAAGATGGCGTTTAACCGTGCTTATAATCTCCTTACAATAGTCTATAATCTGTTTTGGAGTTTATAAGCTTTTGACAAAAAATTTGGCAAAATAAGTTGATCAGCAGCAACTTATTGTTTGATAAAATCTTATAAGCAGCAGCAAGCATTTACTATGGTTAGTTCATATTTAACTGTGGTTAAACTTATGCTCCAAAAATATGCAGTACTCGAATATCAAACCAGCTTGGAGCCGGGAGGCCACAGGGGGCGCGTCTATCTGTCGTTGCTCTATTGATCCTTGCAACAGTCAATGCATTTGTCGTGAGCCTCGCCATATTCCTGAATAGGAATGTTTTTGGCTATGTTTTCAGCAATGAGAAGGAAGTCGTGGACTACGTGACAAGGATGGCTCCTCTTGTTTGTTTATCAATCATAGCAGATTGCGCGCAAGGAGTCCTTTCAGGTAAAACAAGACGTGTGTTTTGGTGTATGAGATAGATAAGATTGATTACGACCTAGAATAATGCAAACTGAACATTTGATTGAATTGGATTATTTTATCAATCATGTCTTATCGCCTGAACCAAACGCCTCTTAAGCGCGATTTGCTTAGTCGTATATCTCTGTTTTATACGAACAACTTGCTTATATATCTCTCTTTCTTTTAGGTGTTGCAAGAGGATGTGGTTGGCAGCATATTGGTGCTTATATCAATCTTGCTGCAATTTACCTCTTTGGACTACCAATTGCAGCTGCATTGGGTTTTTGGAGGGATTGGAGGGGGAAGGGGCTCTGGATTGGAGTGTTGTGTGGCGCGATTATGCAGTGTGTGATGCTCTCGATTATTACAGCTCTCACGGACTGGGAGAAACAGGTGTTCCTCTTCGTTTCTTCGTCTTATACACCATCATCGCATGTGTATTTTACGTGTTATTGATCATGTTACGTGTGTTGATTGCAATGAATACTTCACTTAATTTGCAGGCAGCAAAGACAAGAGAGAGATTATTTCATGAGGAGGCTGTGAATGATGAGGGTGATGATAGGCTGCTGACATGAAGATAAATGAATTCAAATTTCAACTTCAATTTTTGCAGTTATAAGACTTGTAGGATTTTTCACAATGTATTGAGATTTCAAAAGAATGAAAATAGAAAGAAAGATGTATAGCTACTGCTTTAAAAGAGGCGAGCCGGGTTGGATACTAGCTGTTGCTCGAGCTCGGTTTGTTTGAATATTTTGGTGCTTGACTCGACTTCATCTTGTTGTTCGAGCTCAGATTGCATGGTATTCAATAATGTCTTATTTGAGCTCGGGCTCGAGCTTGTTAAAAGTAATTTGTGATATTTCTTACAATTATATTTTCGCACAGCGGCTTGATGTAAGACTCGAGCCACTAGTGGCTCGATTGAAGGCTTGCGAACAAGCTCAGGTAACAAGCCCGATGGCATATTTGTGAAAATATAATGTCGAGCATGTTCGTGAGCCCAGCAAACCAAACACCATTGGACTCGAGCTTGACTAGGCTCGCTTGTTATAAGATAGTGAGGAAACTGACCTTGGATTATAAATACAAATATATAAAATATAATAGCAACCTCAACACGTAAGCATACATTGAACATATGTTATTGTGTGTCTGAGTTGATGGTAAAGAGGTAATGTTTGATGCCCAAAGTTCGAGTCCTCCATGCCACGTTCTTTAAATTTATATTCATTTACTTATAAAATACTAATATAATAAAAATAGAACACATGTTATTTATATGCACCTTTTTTAAGTAATTGTTCTTAATCAGTTAATCAGTTGTTCTTAATCAAGAGTTTTGTTCTATCCTTATTTAAATTTCTAACTTAATCATCGACCTACAAAGGTAAATAACACATTTATGAGTTCAACTACACTTGAAAAATGTACGACATGTGCAAAAATCAATAAAAGTACATATGTATATATGTTGTGCTTAATAAAACCTTAACGATTGAACATTATGAATCCCCATGGTCTTGAGCGAACGAAAGCTTGGAGTAAAAGTAACCGTGTTGAACAAATTAGAATACCCAGAATGTCGAAGACGACCATATGGCTTAAAAGCTCTTGTGTTTTTGGAGTAGATAGATAGTCGATCTTTAAATGCGTACAATAGGTCACCATCTGCCAAAATCTTGAGTGGGAAAAAAATTGGACTGATTGTTTTTGCTGGTGAGTCGAAGGTATATTCCATTACCCACGAATTTGTATCTCCGTAGTTTTCCATCATCCAAATAACAACACGAAAAAGATTTGTAATGTTGTCGCATAAACACAACCGATCTTCCAAAATACATAGCTGATATCCACTATATAAACCAAGCATATATTCGCCGCCTTCACATGGAGGAAGAGAAAAACATGTAAATAACTCGGTTTCAAGATCAAGGCAGGAGACCAAAAGATTATTCTCAAAATTTGTTGCAAGCCAGTGAATATTTCCGTTCAAAAATAAAGCATAATCATAAGGCACGCTATATGGTGGTCTTGCCACTCCGCAGTAAGGCAGTTTAGTTGTTGACGACGCTGGGATGCTTCTCCACAACCCTTCTCCTCTACCTAGACTGTATATGTGACAAAACCTAGATTCATCACCACATATAATCTTATATTGCCCACTTAATTTGCTCACTCCAAACCCAAATACGCACCTACGTGCCGGCAGAGTAGGAAGCTCAATATACTCATGAGTGATTGGATTGAGTATGAAAAGGCAATGATTAGAAGCATCCAATCCATCCCACACCAAAATCAAACCGTTAACTGAACCAATTACAATACGGTGGTGATCGGGAGTTGAATATAGGTCGTGAGGAGGAGGCAAGCCGAATCGGAAAAGTGTCCGCAAGGCCTCATCGCATACCGCATACCCCATTTTCGGATGAGCGAAGGCCATGCCTGGTTTTGGAGTATACAATGTGACAAACTCACCCTCTTTTCCTTCTATCATATCACGCCATGATTTACAAACATACTTGCATCTCGGAATACTTTCAATCGGGAGTCTCCCAAGGATCTGTCTCCATATATCTTGCGGTAGATACAAATCTTTCTTCATCATTGTGTGCGGGTGAGGGAGGAGTGGACGGGGGAGGTATTCGACGAGGAGATGGCGGTGCAGATGGGGGCTAATAGGGGGGTGCTGAAGCTGATGCAGATCGCGCTGAAATGCTGCGATCGGACGCCGGAGAAGAGGCCGGAGTGGCGGCAGAGGTGGAGGAGATCCAAGGCCGGCGGCGATTGATGTACGAACACTATAATGCAAATGATGAAAGACGATAACTTCTTGCGCATCAAAAAAGGCCATATTTATAGGCCAAAAATAAATCCAAATCTTAACCGTAACCCTAACTTTAGCTTTACTCCTTAAAATACAGGAAAGACTTGGAAAAAGATATACATTACTACTACAAATAAAGTTGGATATCGTCGGTATATATTTTTCTCAAGAGCTTCTTAAAATACTAATAATTAGTTAGTTGGAAATTATTTATCATCATATATTCATGAATACATAATTGAATATAAATAAAGTAAGATCTTCGAACATCATGTATTTCACGTATTAACCATAAACATAATGGATCGAAAACTAACCTTTATGATCCATAGCGGAAGCGATTGGGGAAGACGGAGAGAACTTCCTCGGACTTTCTTTGGCGTAGTAGCCTAGCTGCAACTCCAAGGATTTGTTTCTCTCTCTTTTCCTCATTTATGTGTTCTCTGTAAAGTGTATGATTTGATGAGATCCCACATTTGTATTTATAGGCAGGGAGAAGACAAATCCTAATCCTAATTGTAAAACATTAAAGCCCTTTTCATCAAAGTGACTATTTAATATAATAATAGAAGCGTTTCTTTTCCATAAAATAGTCGATTAATTATCATAAACTTAATTGATAATAGAAGTGTTTCTTTTCCATAAAATAATAGAAGCGTTTCACGTAAATCACAAACATTATTTCTTACATATATATTCATTTCCTTAATTATTATAGGAATGATTTAAAAAGATCTCAATATATGATAGGAAATATATGATTTCCAAACCAGTGACTATATATTAGTTAAACTAACAATTGGCCATATACGATTATATATTACCTCAATTTCCTTGTTAGTCATATGAATCATATTGTGATTTACCACTAAGTGATATTTTCATAATTGACTAATTAATCACATAATTAAGAAACGTCCCAATAATAATAATTAATTAGGGAAAAATGTGTCTTATACCAAGTTAATATATTACAATCAAAATCCAATTCTATTTAGGATACACACATGAGACATAAAACTTACATTAATAGCATTGATTTACGCCAAGAGATATGGGCTCTGCACATTGAAACAATCAAACAATGAAAAAGCAGATTTAGGTCATTTTAGTACTCGAACAACCTATCGTATGCAGATTTAGGCCGGGCCACAATGAAAAAATACTATTGAAAGGACCGTAGTTGGTTTAAATAAGTGTTTAGTTGCTACAATTTTCCATTTTAAGACCTTCCATTATAGTCGAATATAAGATTTTTATATCACTTTTTTCTTATTGCGCAGTACTATAATATAATAAATAATAAAATTAATTTCTAATTAAATTAAATTTAAAAATTTAAAAATATTATATATATGTATATATGGAAGTGTTATACTGCTAACTCAACACTTAATTGCTAACTACAACTAATTAAATTATAGCCATTAGATATTCAAATTTAGGGGCTATAGATCATCAACCCTGAAATATCAATATGATAAAAAAAAACGTCGGGTATTAAGGTTAATTTACAATAAATTAGTTGTAACTAATTTTTGAAAAATATCTCATAATTTTAAAACGCATATTACTTTCTCAATTTAAATTATTTTTTCGCACAACATATATCAAATTAAAGATAATTTCATAAGGATTCTAACGAGATCTCACTTGCATATGTTCTGACATCAAAATTTAAAAAAACTTTGAAAATTTTTAATTTTTTCGTACAAAACAAATGTCAACATAGTATATAAAATATGTCAATATAATATATGTAGAATGTCAATATAACAATGGTTAACATTCTCAAAGTATTGTGTTGACATTCTCATAGCATTGTATTGATATTTTCGAAACACTATATTCATATTTTCATCAAAAACCCTAATTTGGTAGTTTTTTTTTATCTTTTTCGATTTAATTAATAAAAACGAAAATTACACGTGGCGAATTGTAGACCATAAGTTTTCTAAAATCATATGGTCTTAAATTAGTTGTGGTTAGAAATTAAATGATGAGTTAGGAATTGATCACTTCCCCTATGTACGTATACATTTATATTTTCTCATTTTTTTTATAATAGTGAATTATAATGTTTATTAAATTGCATGAATATTGACTTAAACCTTCCTATAATACATGGCCTAGATAAGCGTGATTTGCACGTGAATAAAATAGAACAACTCACCTTATCCGTCCTAAATACAATTTCATTAATTTGATCATTAATCTGTTGCTATATAAAAGAAATCTCTATTTATTATATTTTGTCCATTATACATTTAACTTTATTAAATTTTTTATCAAAGGATCTAAGATATTAAGTAACCATACAAGAGAAATGCGTAATCACCATTTATCAAAGTAAGCATTACTTAATTATAATTAAGTGTACAATTTGTATTTCAACACCAAAATCGGGTTCCATGACCCTTGATCATCAGATACGCCGATGGAATATGGTGCACCGTCTCCGAATCCATCTTCCCTCGAGAACTTGACACGATGCTTCCTGTCGTTATTTCCATGCCCTGATCGCCTATGCTCGAAATATCCAGCATATTAGTATGTCAGAGTAGAGCACATCAAATGCCTTGGCTTGCAGCTGCGGTTCCTTTTGTGATTTGTATTGTTCCTATTGAGATATTACTAAAATTTGCTCAACACTGAAAGTCAAAAGAACACAATCAACAGCGCTCAGAAATGATGCAAATTACTACAAGCCTCAAACCAAAACCTCGAACTGAAATATGATCAACGACTCTCTTCATCTTATTAAGTCCTCATTTATTACAAAGTATCTATACAGAGATACCACTTGCTTTGGAAGAGTAGGGTTTTCTTTTTGTTTTCCTCGTGCTGGGAAGCTTCATGTGACAAGTCGTAGAAGAACTAATTTATTAGAATACACTATCTATCTATCAATTATTTGCTAGTATAACTTTTCAATTTTTTTATACTTTGGGATGAAATGATCAAAATAAAATAGTCCAATTGATCGAGAATGAGGCAACATAACTAACACTATCTATGCGAATATTCGTATTATTAAATTTAGGAAAGAATGTGTACATGCTACTAACATACAAAATATGTTAATTAAAATGTATTACACTGATTAGAGTTTAATAATCACGATCACAAATTTGGCAGAAACGTTTATCTTATAGTCTCATATCTTTATTTTTATTAATTATAAAACACATTACTAGTATTATTTTAACAAGCAAATTATTATTATGTACTCCCTCCGTCCCAGATAATTCGTTCCAGTATTCCATTTTGGTCCGTCCCACATAATTTGTCCCACTTCACTTTTACCATTTTTGGTAGTGGATCCCATATTCCACTAACTCATTCCTACTCACAATTTATTATAAAACTAATACTTTAAAAGTAGGACCCACGTCCCACCAACCTTTTCAACTCACTTTCCATTACATTTCTTAAAACCCGTGCCCGGTCAAAGTGGGACGAATTATCCGGGACGGAGGGAGTATATATGAAGTTGAGGATTTGAAATATCTGCTGATAACACATGCACACGTGGCACCGGGAGTTAAGAGGCGGTTATCGTATAGTTAATCTGCTGAAACAGTTACAAATTAGTAAGCTGGTTTAACAGTTAAAACCAAGATTTGTAATGCAAATATAGTTACGCATTTCTTCTACCTTTCTCTCTATCTCTCTATACTATCGAAAAAAAACTCTCTGCTCAACCTCATCGGAAACCAGTAACCTTCTAAATCAGTGGCGGCGCCAGCGCCGGTCAACCCCTCTGATAAGCTGGGGTTTCTTGAGAAAGTATTTGAGACAAAGCTGTTGAAGAGAAATTCGTATGTGAATGCGGTGATGAAGAAACTGGAAGTAAAGGAGAGGGAGGGAATGCTGTAGAGATCATGGTTGACAATAAGCAAGCGGAGAATAAACCTCATGAAGAAGACGCAAATGTGTCTCGAGGTATATTTCTTTGATCTTTCTTCTTTTTGTGTTTTTAGTTGCATTTTGCCTAAGCTCCTGTTCTGCGCTACTGCTTAATTAATGGTTGTTCACTCCGAATACGTAGAAGAAAAAGACAGCAAGAAGCCACCGCTGCCGGTGTTCACGGATCCCCAGGGGTTTCTTGGAAAGGTGTTGGAGTTCACCGCGAGGGAGACGGACCTGTTCAAGAGCAATGCGGTGGTTCAGATGATCAACAAAACGTTGGATGCGATATCTGAGAAGAATGCTGTGGAAGTGAAGGATGAGGTGATGGTGGATGTTATAAAGGCGGAGAATGTGCGTCGAGGTATATTTCATTGTTTTTGATTTATTAATGTTTCTTCCTTTTTAGTGTTTTTATGAGTTTTGGGGATTTCATATTGGATTGAAAAGGGTTGTGCATTACTTTCTAGTATAATTATTTCTTTTGCTTATCAATTATGAATCTTATGATATTCCGAGGACTATAGAATTTGGCCTCGATATGGACAAATATTCTTGGGGCCAGAGGTTAAATTAAGTTATAAAATGTTGTGACTGTTCTTTCATTCCTTCAGAGGAGAAAAAAACTAGCTCCATTCTCCTGACCAAGCAAGACCAGAGGAAATGGTGGAACCACGCGATGATGGGTGAGCCAGAGATTGATTCAACAAAGATAGGCGATGGTGGAACTGTGTCCATGCCTCGAGGTATATTTCATTGATCTTGATTAATGATTCTTCTTTTTTGTATTTTTAGTTGCATTTAGCGTAAGCTCCTGTTTTGCGCAACCACTTAATCAATGGTGGTTCACTCCAAATACGTAGAAGAACAAGCTCGCAAGAAGCCGTTTGCTTCCATCGACCCCTCTGATCCCCCGGGATTTCTTGAGAAGGTGTTTGAAGTGAAGGAGAGGGAAGGGAATAAATCAGAGAAGAATGTGCCTCGAGGTACCTGATTTATTAATGTTGCTTCCTTTTTAGTGTTATAAATAGTGTTTATAGAATTATGAGTTTGGTGATTTCATATTGGATATGAATATTTCCTTTGATGCTCAGTATTCGCTTTATTGCTTATCAATTATCCAAAAAATGTACACGCTCCTTTGGGTTCTAAAATGGCACCTTATGAATCTTATGATATTATGAGGACTACAAAATTGTTGAATGAATATGTTTTAACTGCGTTTTTTGTCTCCAATTAGCTCCTAACAAGTCAAACGGCCTCGATATGGACAAATATTCTTGGGGCCAATCTCTTCAAGAGGTTAAGGTTTATGTTCATGTGCCATCTGGAACAAAGCCGAGACTTATTGTTTGTCAAATGAAAAATAACCATCTGAAAGTTGGGCTTAAAGGTCAGCCTCCAGTTATTGATGTAAGTCTCTTGGTCTTATTCATATGATGCTTTTATCATTGGTCGGTGTTATTCAAGTTCTCAGTAGTGAGTTGTTTTCATCTACAGGGTGAATTTTTCGATTCTGTCAACTGTTTTTGGACTATAGGTATTGAACTATGAAATTACATGTTATCAAAATGTTGTTTTAATGTATTGTGAATGCTGAATTTTCTTTCATTCCTTCAGCCATTCTCCTGACCAAGCAAGACCAGAGAGAATGGTGGAACTACGCGATGAAGGGTGAGCTGGAGATTGATACAAATCCAGAGATGTGTTCATCTGTGAAAAAATTGATGGTAAGACTCCGGAATACCCTTGATGATGATCCCTTTCATAGTGTGAATTGATTATAGAAATCTCTCTCACGCAGGATTCGGATGATCATCATGACGATGATGATCATGAAGGGGGGAGCAGCGTTGGCTCAAATAGTATTACAGGAGCCGAAGAGGATGGAGATGCTGATGAAGTGGATGGAGTTGACGCTGATGAAGTGGATGGAGATGGTGATGAACAGGATGAAGACAGAGGCGATGAAGATGAGGATGAAGAAGAGGGTGAAGACGATGAGGGTGAAGAAGAGGGCGGTGAAGAAGAGGGGGGTGAAGAAGAGGATGAAGTCACTGAAATTGAGAAAATAATTGAGGATAGGAACGTGGTATTCAGCATGGAAGAGGCACGTTGGCTTGTGGATGATGTAAACTCAACATTTCTCATCACTAGCGAATCAACAGGGAATACTTATGAAGTGGAACTGGACCGCAGGAATCAATTTATCGGAATTCAGCGGACTATGGTGTACATTTTCGATGGACCAGATTGGCAAGACTTCGTTGGTGATCACCGCGACGAACTTGTGGAAGGAGCACAAGTTCTATTAAAAAAGGACGATGAGGGCATAAAGGTAGAGTTCCTAAAATGATGATTTTTTGCGTTTGTAAGCTCTCTGTAAAACTTGGTTTCATTTCAAAAGAGATCAAAGATTTGATGTCTAATTCTTACTTGTAACCTTTTCTTTCCTTTCTGCGCCTTCATAAGAATGTAATGATTTCATCTCTAATCTCCAAAATTCCTGTTGGTTTTTGTTCTTGTTATTGTTTTGTTTATGGAATATGTTCTGTCTAGTGTATCAAGATGAATATGTTGATTACATATACACTTTATATATAATGCCACCTTTAGCTAGTGCAGTTTAGGGTTTAGAAGTGCCTTATAGCGTGTAATGACAGTGAGTAACGTGTAATGACAGCAAGTACAGTTTTTGTTGAAGTATTTGAAACACAAAATAAATCATTGACACATTGACTGCAAAGGTAAATAAAACATCTATGAGTTCAACTACACTTAAAAAGTGTACGACATGCGCAAAAATCAATAAAAGTACATATGTATATATGTTGTGCTTAATAAAACCTTAACGATTGAACATTATGAATCCCCATGGTCTTGAGCGAACAAAAGCTTGGAGTAAAAGTAACCGTGTTGAACAAATTAGAATACCCAGAATGTCGAAGACGACCATATGGCTTAAAAGCTCTTGTGTTTTTGGAGTAGATAGATAGTCGATCTTTAAATGCGTACAATAGGTCACCATCTGCCAAAATCTTGAGTGGGAAAAAAATTGGACTGATTGTTTTTGCTGGTGAGTCGAAGGTATATTCCATTACCCACGAATTTGTATCTCCGTAGTTTTCCATCATCCAAATAACAACACGAAAAAGATTTGTAATGTTGTCGCATAAACACAACCGATCTTCCAAAATACATAGCTGATATCCACTATATAAACCAAGCATATATTCGCCGCCTTCACATGGAGGAAGAGAAAAACATGTAAATAACTCGGTTTCAAGATCAAGGCAGGAGACCAAAAGATTATTCTCAAAATTTGTTGCAAGCCAGTGAATATTTCCGTTCAAAAATAAAGCATAATCATAAGGCACGCTATATGGTGGTCTTGCCACTCCGCAGTAAGGCAGTTTAGTTGTTGACGACGCTGGGATGCTTCTCCACAACCCTTCTCCTCTACCTAGACTGTATATGTGACAAAACCTAGATTCATCACCACATATAATCTTATATTGCCCACTTAATTTGCTCACTCCAAACCCAAATACGCACCTACGTGCCGGCAGAGTAGGAAGCTCAATATACTCATGAGTGATTGGATTGAGTATGAAAAGGCAATGATTAGAAGCATCCAATCCATCCCACACCAAAATCAAACTGTTAACTGAACCAATTACAATACGGTGGTGATCGGGAGTTGAATATAGGTCGTGAGGAGGAGGCAAGCCGAATCGGAAAAGTGTCCGCAAGGCCTCATCGCATACCGCATACCCCATTTTCGGATGAGCGAAGGCCATGCCTGGTTTTGGAGTATACAATGTGACAAACTCACCCTCTTTTCCTTCTATCATATCGCTATCACGCCATGATTTACAAACATACTTGCATCTCGGAATGCTTTCAATCGGTAGTCTCCCTAGGATCTGTCTCCATATATCTTGCGGTAGATACAAATCTTTCTTCATTATTATCATAATACTATCAGATTTCGTGCAGAGGCATTAAAACCCTAATCGTGTTTACAGCAAGACCAAACATACGATGATTAACTAAAGCGAGCGGACAATGGGATATTTGATATACAGAAATTAATGATGCAAATTATGAAAGACGAAAACTACTTGCGCATAGAAAACAAGGCCATATTTATAGGCCAAAATAAATCCTAATCCTATCCCATATCCTAACCCTAACTTTAGCTATACTCCATAAAGGCTAAAATACCAGCAAAAAGATATACAAATAAAGTTGGATATGTAGGCGGTATATTTTTCAAGGAAATTGGGACTAAGAATAAAATGACTATTTTTTAATTTTTACCTAGAGAAATTGCTAGTTGATTGTATTATTATTTTAGGAAGATTAGGCTAGTCTTCCTAATCGGACTGGGATTCTGCATTGACAAGATTTATAGGATTTTCTCTTTACGTAGTGGGATTTTAAAAGAATGAAAATTAGAACAAAGATTTGTATCAAAGCACCAAAATAGATTTATATCAAATTGGGATTACCAAGATTTAGATACGCATTGTTTTTTCCATATAATAAATATTGTTTTGTTTATAAATTTAGTCCTTCAATTCGGTTAGTCTTTCCCTTGCACGTATTTTTTTCATTTTCTCTTAATTTTTCTTTATATTTTTATTTGCACTTTTTTCTTAAAAGGTATATATTCTGCAACTTTTCACATACTTTCTCCTTATAGAGTATTAAAATTTTAAATTTAAAAAAAAATAAAACTTTAAAAAGTAAATAACTAAAAGTTAAATTTCTCAAAACAAAAAACATAAACTCAATTTATATCACTATATTTTAAAATTTAATTTGTTGCATGTTATAGTGAATTGAGATAATAAATCTATATTTTATAAAAAAAATAAGAAAAAAATATTAACTATATAGCTTTAAAAATACTACTTCCTCCATCTGTCATTACATGCCACTAGTTTCCTTTTTAGTCCGTCTTTGAATACTTGCCACTCATACTTTTTACAATTTTTGGGTAATGGACCTCACATTCTACTCACTCATTCTCACTAACATTTTATTACTTTTATTAAACTACTAATATACAAAAGCAGGACTCACATTTCAATATTTTTTTCAGCTCACTTTCCATATCATTGCTTAAAATCCATGGCGTCAAAGTGTGCAAATTAACGGTGGACGGATGAAGTATATAAATAAGTTCAGAATATATAATTATTAATTGAGTAACGTTTCAAAATAAAAAAAAATATAAAGAAAATAAATTTTGTATAGTTAAAAATTAAAATGATGAAATTTATAAAATCAAAACTCTAAACTCAATTAATATTAGGATATTAGTATTAGTGAACAGATTAAATGAAAAATGGTAAGTTACTAAAATAATTTCTCGTTGAGAAAAACCGCGGAATTCTAATGTGTTAGTGGCGCCAAAACGGCACCGTTTGTTACTCTAATTCCACTGCTCAAACTGAATAGAGAGAGATGGATGAGGGGTTGCTGAAGGTGAAGGAGAGGTCGACGGTGAGAGGGAGAAGGTGGAGAGAGATATGGGAGGAGGCGAAGAAATTGTGCTATTTAGCAGCGCCGATGGCGGCTGTAACTCTATCGTTCTTCTTGGTCACAGTAATTTCATTGATGATGGTCGGCCATTTAGGAGAACTCGCTCTCTCCAGCACCGCCATAGCCATTTCCTTTACTGGCGTCGCTGGCTTCTGTTGAAAACTATTATGGAACAAGGAAGATTGCTGCTTGGATTAGATGTGTACATACAAAATGTGGTGACGTGGTTCATAAGAATAAGGAAGCTTCTAGACGAGAGTTAGTTAGTACCTTTGTTATGAGAAATAATTGTGTATGTGCAAGTGTACATGCACTGATCTACACTCGAGCTAAGAGTATAAAGTAGCTTTTGTATCTCGTTTCTTATCCATCAAGTAAAAATACAGATTTACATTTTTAATCTTCATCTCTTTTATTCTCCACGATTATGGAGCTTTTTATCTTTTATATTTTACATGGTATCAGTGACAGTTCATGCTTCCGCGCCTGATTTTGGCTTCAATCCTATGTTTTCTTCCTTCGTTTTTCCCTTTTCTCCTCACAATACCGCCGCGTCGCGAAATCATCTACCCCAATCAATTTGAGGATGTCTCCAGCCCATATTACTTGCATCCCAGCGACAATCCTGGAGCTCAGCTGGTTCCTGAGATTTTCACCGGATCTAACTTCATTAACTGGAGTAGATCTGTTACTACTGCTCTCCTAGCTAAGAACAAGATGCCCTTCATCAATGGCACTCTTCTTCGCCCGGATGAAGATCATTTGTTGCTTCCCGCCTGGATACGCTGTAACAGCATGGTAGTCTCCTGGCTGAGAAATTCTATTTCTCCCCAGATCCGTTCGAGTGTTATGTTTTTGGACGATGCCTTTGAAATCTGGAACGATCTTCGCGATCGATTTTCTCAATCTGATTCTGCCCATGGTTATCAGCTTAGGCAGCAGATCATGAACTTAACTCAAGGTTCTTCTGATGTTAACTCCTACTTCACCAATCTCAGGGTTCTTTGGGATGAATTTCTTCACTCTCAGCCGGTTGCTTGGTGCACCTGCAACACCTGCCATTGTGATAGCGCTAGGAGGTGGCACTCTCATCAGGAGAAAGAGTGCACTATGCAGTTCCTTATTGGCTTGAGCCCAAACTTCTCCCACATCAGATCTACAATATTATCCATGATTCCCATGCCTACTCTATCCAAGGTCTTCTCTATGGTACTGCAGGAGGAGCGACAGAGAAATATTGGTGGTCCTCCTTCATCTGTGGTTTCTCCGACCATTCCTGTTTCTAGTGAACAGCTTTTTGCAGCGAATGCTGCTTCCTCTTCATTTGGCAGGGAGAGGAAATGCTCTCATTGTGGGAAGCCTAATCACACTATTGATAAGTGTTTTGCTCTACATGGTTTCCCTCCTGGTTTTGGCAGAGGGAGAGGGAAATTTGTTCCCAAATCCAGGGACTACTCCCAGTCTGGTTCAGTAAACATGATTGATGATAACTTTGCAGATGCAGTTGAGAAGGCATCTGATGCTCCTGCTACAGCTCCTATCACTGGCATCTCATCTAATTCTGCTATTGCCATGCTTGAACAGTGTCAGAAAATGATGAGTTTCTTGCAGACACAGCTTAACACATCTCCTCATGCATCTCAAGCTTCTTCATCTGAGCCTATTTCTGCCGCACTCACTCATACTCCTCCTACCTCTGCTCCTTCATCCTCTCAGCAACCACACTTCACTGGTACAATCTCTTTTTCACCCTTTATTGCCTCTGTAAATTGCTCACCCTCTTGGATTATTGACACTGGTGCAACACATCACGTCTGTTGTAACTTGTCATTATTCCATACTTCATCTCCTGTTAGTGATGCTTCTGTGAACTTACCCAATGGGGGGACAGCTATAGTAACTCATATTGGGACAATTCACTTGACTCCTACCATCACTCTCACTTCAGTTCTCTGTGTTCCCTCTTTCACTTTCAATCTAATCTCTGTCAGTTCTCTAACAAGTTCCCTAGCCTGCACAGTTAATTTTACTCATAATTCTCTCCTTATTCAGGAAGGGACTTTGATTGGGAAGGGTAGCCGCTTTGGAAATCTTTATATTTTGCATTTAGATTCTGGTAATATCCCTGCTACTTCTACTATTGAGCAAATTTCCCATTCTGATAATGTAGTTAATGCTGTTTCTGTTGATGTTTGGCATATGAGGCTAGGTCATCCCTCTTTCAGTAAACTCAAATGCATCTCTGATGTACTGCAGTTGTCTAATAGAACTCCTTCTCTTTGTGAAATTTGTCCTTTAGCTAAACAAAAGCATCTATCCTTTCCTCACTCTGATTCTGTTTCTGCAAACATCTTTGATCTCATCCACTGTGATGTACCTTTCTCTCCAGCTACTTCCCATGGTTTTCACTATTTTCTGACAATAGTTGATGATAAGTCCAGATTTGTGTGGACATTCTTAATGAAATTCAAGTCTGATGTGAGAGACATTATGGTGCAATTCTTTAATACTGTCCAAACTCAATTCTCGAGAAAAATCAAGATGATCAGGACTGATAATGCACCTGAGTTCAACATTACTTCTCTTTATAGTGCTTTTGGCACTGTGGTGCAGCACTCATGTGTAGAGACACCCCAGCAAAATGCAAGAGTTGAGAGGAAACACCAACACCTCCTAAATGTGGCTCGGAGCCTTCTATTTCAATCTCATCTTCCTGAACAATACTGGGGTGATTGCATCCTTACCGCAGCATACTTGATTAACAGAACACCCTCCTCTGTCCTACCTGATCAAACCACTCCCTTCCATATTCTTTTCAATAAACCACCATCTTACTCCCATATGAAAGTTTTTGGTTGCTTATGCTATGCCTCCACCTTACAACGAGGCAGAGATAAATTTTCTCCAAGGGCTTCCAAGTGTATTTTTCTTGGCTATCCCACTGGATATAAGGGATATAAAGTTCTTGACCTTGACAACATGCAGGAAATCATTACCAGAAATGTTGTCTTCCATGAATCTGTTTTTCCTTTCTCTCATCTCCCACCAGCCACTTTTCCCGTAACCTCTTCTTCAGCCACACTACATATTGACCATGCCAACACTCCCATCTCAGACTCACCTCCCTTACCTCCTGACACCACCACTATCCCATCCACATCCTCTCATCCTGACTCAGCTCCAGAAAACACCATGCCTACCACCACCAGATCAGGTAGAGTTGTTATACCTCCAATTCACTTAACAGACTATATCTGTAATTCAGCCCCTTCCTCCTCCAAATACCCAATTTCCTCCTATCTCAATCTCTCAAGACTATCTCCAAGCTACCTCCGATTCATAGTTCTTATGACAGCTGTGTTTGAAGACCTGATGTCACATTTGCTGTGCACAAACTCAGTCAGTATGTGTCTAAGCCCTGTAATGAACATTGGGCAGCTGCTGAGAGGGTACTCAAATACATCAAAGGAACACCTGGCCATGGCCTCTGTTACTCAAGAAAAGCAGAACCAAGTCTAAGTATTTTCTCTGATGCAGACTGGGCTACTTGTCCGGATACAAGAAAATCCATGACTGGATTTTGCCTTTTCCTTGGGACATCCTTGATATCATGGAGGGCAAAGAAGCAGCCCACAATATCCAGATCATCGGCTGAGGCAGAATATAGAGCAATGGCTCAGGCAAGTTGTGAAGTTGTTTGGGCGCTTGCATTACTTGAAGATTTTGGCATAAAAATGAGAAAATCTGTGCCACTCTACTGTGACAGCCAAGCAGCAGTTCACATATGCTCCAACCCAGTCTTCCACGAGCGAACTAAGCATATAGAGGTGGATTGCCATACAGTGAGAGAAAAATACTTGGAGGGTGTGATCAAGCCTATGCATATCAGGAACAATCTTCAACTGGCTGACATATTTACTAAACCATTAGGAGCAACGGCCTTTCATGAGATCTTGAGCAAGATGGACTTCAAGAGTTTGTATAGTCCATCTTGAGGGGGGATGTTGAAAACTATTATGGAACAAGGAAGATTGCTGCTTGGATTAGATGTGTACATACAAAATGTGGTGACGTGGTTCATAAGAATAAGGAAGCTTCTAGATGAGAGTTAGTTAGTACCTTTGTTATGAGAAATAATTGTGTATGTGCAAGTGTACATGCACTGATCTACACTCGAGCTAAGAGTATAAAGTAGCTTTTGTATCTCGTTTCTTATCCATCAAGTAAAAATACAGATTTACATTTTTAATCTTCATCTCTTTTATTCTCTACGATTATGGAGCTTTTTATCTTTTATATTTTACAGCTTCAGCGTGATTGTACGCAATTCCATCTCACTTTGCCCTATTTTGATTAGCCCCTTTTGTTATGAATTTGGGCGAATGATTGATGATTTGATGCTTTGCTGCACATTTTGGTTTTGCCCTTGATGAAATGATGCTAAATTTAGTGAATCGCTGTGGTTGTTGAAATTTCTTGGCTGTCTGTTGCTCTTGAAATAGGGATTGATTGTTTAAGCTTATTTTAGAGAGCTAATGTTTTTGTGAGTTTGCGAGCTGTTGAAGTGTTTGGATAATCGAGCTTATATGATAAGGGTCTGTTTGATACTTAAACTGTGAAATGGTAAAATAGTGAAGTGAAGTTAAAAGTGAAGAGAGTTAAAGTGTGGGACATGTTTACTTAAATATGGTAAAAGTGAAACAAGATATATAATGAAGGACATTCCGAAATGAAAAATGGAACAAGTAATGGCGACAGAGGGAGTATAAGATTATGAAAAACAAATTGAGATTCAAGAACTTGTTTTTTGGAGCTTGTAAGCTCTAATTTTTACTGTATAAGTTGTGTTTGAGCTTATTTTGACAAATACTTTTTCAAAAGAGCTTAATCCGATAAACACCTTCGTTGGATGAATTTCTGCTAAGATTTAGCATAGTTAACAGCAAGTTTGTTACTATCAA